>NC_039293.1:2149176-2449176 GCF_003368295.1 Carassius auratus | reverse complement strand
TTATGGGTTGCGTCGGATGGCTATGCCAGCGTTGGCATGGGTTGGGTTCGCAGTGTTGCTAGGCAAAATTTGCCGCTCTGGCTTTGCGCTCCATTGGTTCCATCTCTGTCTGAGAAGATCAGTTTCTCTTTGTTTTACTTTGTTTTTGTTAAAGTGCCACTCCATGACGGACCACAGCGGGACTGTTCAAGCGCCTTAGACATTTAAGACCAACATGCTTGTTATGAGACGCTGCCGGAGGTCAAGGGTGACGCAGTTCTGAAATGCACTGATACTAATAGAGTCCGTACTCACCCGTCAAAAAGAGTGGGTGATATGACCAGAATCTATTACAATAATGGTAATAACTAATTATTACTAATTTGACCATTAAGATTTGTTTTTATTGTATTAATTATTAATTTTATATAATAATTTATAATTAATTAATTTATATTATTATGGTTTATATTAAATCATTATTGATTTTTAAATAATGATTAATTATTATTTTATTTATTTCATATTGGGCTAATATAAAATAGGTTTTATATTAAACAACCCATTTTTAGAGAATCCATTTAATTATTTTCCAAAATAAAAAATACTTCATCTTCTTTGTCTGTCTGTCTGTCTGTCTGTCTGTCTGTCTGTCTGTCTATCTATCTATCTATCTATCTATCTATCTATCTATCTATCTATCTATCTATCTATCTATCTATCTATCTATCTATCTATCTATCTATCTAACTTTTTGTCTGTCCATTATCCATCCATCCATCCATACTTAAAGTAGTTTTGCTGTTCTAGTTAGTTATATGAGTTAGTTATATGATATTTAATAATCTACCTTAAAATGGTTTTGAATAGCAATTCTGCATCCTGTTTGCTATCTCAATTGAAATTCAGATAATTGCTAAAATCAAATGCAGCTGAAATTGAAATTTGAATTTAAAATGTATATAACTCTACTTCCATTGTTTCTCTTCGTTTCCTTCCTCTATTTTGCGTCTTTTTGTCAATGAACACCATAAATATAAAACACTTTACCCTCATGCATAATGCATTTGGACACACACTCACACCTGCACACACTTAAGCGCCTGAGACGCAGGTGTGCATTCTTTGCTCATCCGTGTCAATCTGGAGGCGACTGCACATATCATGGCCGGCACCGACAGAGCGCATGCGAGAAAATGCTGCCACGTGTGCCAGATCCTCACCTGACTCTTAACCCATATGGGCTACACAAGCTCTGACAGTTAACCTGCATTTCCTCTCAACCTGGCCATGCCCACCGCCACACATGTGCGTCACACCTTCCCAGCAGCGACAGCTGTGATCGGCTGTTTATTCTTTAGGTTGTCAATATGATTAACTGGAGAGTTTCTTTTTGTGTGTGTGTGTGTGTGTGTGCTGCAAATATTTTTTGTGTGCTGGAAATAAGAAGAAAATATGAATATGAGATGGGAAGTCACAGTAAGTTACAATTTTAAGAAATAATCACTTTTCTAAAACAATTAAGTCTCATATCAAGTATCAATATCAAAAATAGCACACGTGAGAAATGAAGTTGCAGCTGAAAAAAAATAAAGCCTAATAGTGAAAAACTGCAATTATGAGATGAAACATCAAAATTACAAGAAATAAGGTTGCAATTGTCAAAAAAAAAAAAAAAAAATAGTCAATTGTGAGAATATAGTCACAATTTTTTTTGTCAGATGTAACAAACAAGCTTTCATGTAAATTTGTTTAAATGTGGTAAAAAAAAGCAGTAAAACCTTCAGTGAAAAGAGTTTCAGAAAGTAAGTCTGTGACCTCTGACGAGCTACAGTCATAAACTCTCATCTCAGATAAGATTATTGAGCCCAAAAAATCATTAACTAAAACATAAACGGGTTCACATTGGAATGCTGTGCACATTTTACCCTGAGGTATTTCTCCAGTGTGTGAAAGTGACTGAGAGTGAGCGTCTTATGAGTTAACTGTGCAGCCAGAGACACTTTTCCTGTCTTGGGGGTTGGGGGGGTGTGGATGTGCGTCTCTCTCTTTTTTGTTCTTTTCCAGAGTCTGTCAAAAGTCACAGCGTGGCAACCCGAAAGATCTGCGTGCGAATGTTTCAGAACTGCGTGAAAACAGTAAGCAGCAACGACGGTAGATGGTAAACAATCGTGTGTGGAGTGTTACTCGCGGCCGCATGGCATGACCTGCCGTGCTGTTTAGCCAATCAGTCCTGCAAGGAATCGCTGCCTGTTGCTGGTGGGAACAAAGCGCGGCAGCTCTCGTCGCCTGTCTCTGAGTGAGCAGGAAGTTGGCCAACCTCCAGCGGTGGAAAATCTATACACGGTTGCATAATATAGCATATCTTTACCTCGGATGAACCCTGAGGAGGCCCGGCAGCTGTGAGCAAACAGAGCTAGCGAGGGAGGGTGTGTGTGTGTGTGTTTGCGTGGACAGGATTCCTGTGAGCGTCTGCTGGCAGTGGTAGCAGGCCACAGGCTGCAGGGCTTTTTCTGACAGGCCCTATGTAGGGTAGAATAAATGCAAGGAAAGTTGTAGCCCTGCACCACTGTGACATTGTGTGGCTCTACCAAACGGTTAATCATCAAGTTTTGCAGAAGCATCTTTTCTCTTTTCACACCTTCCATGCAAGTTCAGCTGAAATTTTTGGACAGTAGTCTCAAGTCCTCTTAAAAATGACCAGTATTAGATGAGCTGAAATGGCTGGGTTCATTAAATTAAGCCCCCTCCATTAAAAACACATGCTGCACAACAGTGACTGTATAAATTGAACTGGCCACATCTCACAGGGTGCTGACTTTGTCATTTGAATGAGAATGACCAGAAAATTAATCTACTGAATTGAAATGTAAAGAAATTCAACACAGGTGATTCGTTATGGGAAATAAAGTGTTCTTCCAGACTGGTACACCAAAGGTTTTTTTAATTTTATTTAATGAAAGGGGTCATGCAATCCCATTTCAAGTTTTCCTTTGTCTTTGGAGTGTGTACTGTAATAGCTGTTTGTTCATATACAAGATCCGTAAAGTTGCAAAGACTTAAGTCTCAAAATATATTCTTTATAAAAGTTAAGACTGGTCCATGCCCTCCTAAAACACCTCATTTAAACACGCCCCCACATGTCACTGTTTGGGAAGATTTCATAATCTGCCCCAATTTTCACGCAAAGAAAGAAGGCGTAACTTTTACTCTTGCTTTTGTATTGTCGCTGCTGCCACCATGTTGTGGAGACGCTGTGTTTCCAAATATGGAAAGGGGCGTAACATTTCCATCACACGCTTGAGATATTTGGCCAATCACTATGCTGGCCAATCAGAGCACACCTCACTTTTCAGAACGATGAGCTTTGTAAAAATCAGCACGTCTCAGAAAGGCGGGGCATAGAGGAGAAACAATAATGTACAGTATGTGGAAAATAATGTGTTTTTTGAACTGTAAACCATGTAAAAAAAACATTGTATTACACCAAATACACAAAATAATTTTCATATAACCCCTTTAACAATGATTTAATGTATTTATATTATTTTATTTGACTAATAAAATTTTATTTGACTAATTCTATTTCTTTACATTTGTACATTAGAATTGAAATTCTGCATCAAGTTTGCTTCTGCAAGTTCATCAGTTGAGCTGAGAATCCAGCAGTTAGTGTTCGTGCATTTAAGATATCAAAATCGCATGAAATTGAGCTTGCATAGCTAGTAGCATTTGCATTTGTGTACATAGTGTTATATGTAATACACCCAAATGAACAAACAGACTTTATAGTTTGGTGCACATTCGTGAATGAGCTGCTCTGGGACAGATTCATTTAACGTACCTCCACATATCATCTGGAATAGGATATGGACTGAGCTCAAGTTAGCTCATGATTTCGCATTTGTGGCTCCCTGTCGACGATTGAGTGTGTGTTAGACTAATCACGGCTCCACACTTCAAACAGCTCAGGTAAAAATGCTCTGTTCCCCATCCGACCGTTTCCCTCAAAGATAACCAGATGTCCAGCTGTTTTTATCCCTGTTTTGGTTCATCTCTTTAAGAACAATGTCTTTCTCATATGACCGTACTTTGTGGCATTTTCCCTGTTTTGTCTTAAAATTTTAATGGGTAGAGGTTCCTGGGAACCAGCAGAAACCTCACCTCGGCTCACCCGTCGTCCCGGCAGGCTTTGGGCGGTTTCAAGAAAAATACAAACGAAATACAAATCGTGCGGCAGCATAATGCAGAATGACATTTACCATGTGCCGTAACTTACACAAACAAAGAGAAGACGGGCCATCCAAGAAAAGTTCCATATCTCCTTCCTTACATTCGCTTGTGTTTGCTTACATATGTCATCTTTTTATTTCCAAACTAAAGTTAGAACGCCATTGGCCGGAGCTCCGCCAGCCTCGCAGTAGCCAGGAAGTAATTTGGACCCTTTCACTCGAGTCCCATGGCCAAGTGTGCGGTTGAATTAACCCCAAGACGACATATAAAATGATCCAAGAACTGCAAACAACAGACATTTAAGGATCTCTAAGGTTATCATATCCTTGTTTGACCTGAACTCAGAGATTATGTTATTCCAAACGGGACGCTTTTCTTTACACGTGTAGCTGAATTTAAACAAACCTCTGAGTGAGTGTGTGTGTGTGTGTGTGTATGTAACTCGTCCTGCACCGTTTGCTCTCCAGACATGACTGATTGTGTGTTTTGTTCAAGAGCGGTGTGCTGTTACTTTTCTATACATTCAAATGTTCGACTTTCACCTGGTCAGTGATCAAAATTAAATAAATAAAATAAAACAAAAAATATCATATGAACAACTGAGCCATATCTGTAGACTTTTGGGTTTGTTTGACTTTCGTTGGTAAACATACTAGCATCTACCTTAGTAACCACCTAAAACACTTAAACAACCAGCTAGCACTGCCTTACCAACCATTTAGAGCACTTTTGCAATTATCTAGCGACACCACATTAAACACCCTTAAGAACCATCACCCTAAACCCTAGCAATCATTTAGAACATTTTTCAACCACCTAGAACATTCTAGTAACTACTAGCAATGGCATAGTAACCACCAAGAACACTTTAGCATTCACCTAACAACCACCAAAAACATTCTAGCAACACCATAGTAACCAATCAGAACAACCAACACCCTAACAACCATTTAGAACATTAAACAGCCACATAGAACATTCTAGCAACTACATAACTATGCCATGGTAATCACCCAGAAAACTATAATTCCCTACTTTTTACCTAACTTTTGCACCCGCGTCTCTCACTATTCTTCAGGAAATGTACAGATCTAGTTTATGTGTGTTGCTGTGGTGCTGTAGTATGTTTGGGCGGTGCTCTCCACCCAGCTGCTCTGAAAAATACAAGTGGAATAGGAGCCATATGTGAAAGTAGAGGAACGAATGCACATGGCTCAGAAAACAGGCCTTTTCCATAGAAACCACAAGCAGAGATCAAGTGCAGCTACGAGCTCGCATGAAAATCCAACCAAAGGTCCTGTGTGAGGAATCTCCATCATCATTTGAAGTGAGCAACAGCAACACTGAAGGAAACCTGATCAGGTCAAACATCTCTACAGATCAGTCGTAGAGTGCCGGCTTTCCGCTAATGAGACGCAGCCTGCTAGCGTCGGCTAAAGCACTGCATGTTCGGTTGGGTCATAAGACGAGACGCTTATGCGCAGCATTGTTAGTTGATAGTATAAAATTTGGCTTTGATCTGGAAACTATACAAAGGCATCATAAGCGTAATACATCAGGGGCCCTTTACAATGTTTGTAGTCCAACATCTTCCTTCTGAAAGATCTTAGTGAAGTAAGAGGCACATGAGCAGTTACGGCCAAACAAACGAGATGCCTTCGGCCTTCAGATACGTTTGTTATGAGAATGGCATGTCGCTGGTACAATCCATCCACTGTAAAAACAATGGTGCGGTTGTGCTCCGTAACCCAATTACGCCCCTCTACAGAGCAAGAGAGAGAGACTCTGTTACCAAGTCTTGATCCGTGGCTTTATTCATTTCACTCTGTCGGTCTTTCCCGCCAAACTTGAGGTTATTCGACTGATTTTTTTCTTTTACAGCAATACCGCTAACTTTTCTAGTAACTATTGTTTCTTAAATATGGTGGTGTAATGGCATTATACTATTCTTCACCTAATTGTTTAATCGATAGATCTAATTTGAACGAATTTATATATGGATAAAATAAATAAGTATGAATATAAGTATTTATTAGTTAAACTGATTTGAATCTTTTGAGATTGTTTAATATTGTTGCTTCAATTGTAAATTGGGCCCCAAAACCTCAGAATAAAAATGATTTTATTTAATCCAGGTCACAACCTTTGAAATGTGGTCAGACTGAATGCGTCTGTGCTTATTTTGTTTCCTCCGACCTTCCAGCGATCTCTTGACTTCATGCATGAGATTAGCACTGTGAGTTCTCACGTTTGCCCGTTCCTTTGTTTTGTTTGCCTCCCACCGCTGTCTGTCGTCAGCCTGCTGCTTTCCTGGAGAGCCGAAGTTGCTGTATCTTTATTAATTCAACAGGAGGAAGTTTCGGCAGGAAACGGGGAAAGGGATGTGGGCAGTCATATTTACCGATAGGAAGAGAGTGTTTAAGTTGAACCGCTCTACTGAAATCTCTCACTCAAGCCTGACCTCAGCATTTACACTTTCTCTTTTGGTGTCAGACGGTTATAAAGAAACTATTCTTAATGCGTTTGTATTCCTTTTAGAAAGTACAACTACACTACTACTACACTTAAAATATAAATAAAAAAATAGATGATAGATAGATGAAGATGATAGGTATATGAATTCATGTTTAATAGCTCAGGTGTGTATTTGGTTTCCTGTTTGTGTGTGTGTTGGCACAGGCCTCTTTTGCTTGTGTAAGGATGAATGCAGAGGAAGTGTCTATTGGTCTTTATTTAGGACTTTCTCCTTTCGTCTGTCCCTCTTTTGCTTCTCATACATATCAATAGCCTATTTTTCCCCATGAATTCCAATTCTAATCAAGGTTTGCTGCTCTAAAACAATCATAATTTAGTTTTTCATACTCATTTTACCACGTTTACCTAACATTAGAGCTTGTCTACGTAGTAGAGCGAAGTCTTTTGTTTAAAAAAAGCAAGGAAAATGTTTTCCATGACATGATCACACTAATTTACTCACTTTTATCTCCACCCAATCAATCCTGATGGACAACATCAAATTCTTTCCTACAGTTGTTTCTTATTAAATATCTTATTTCACTTATAAATACATCATATTATGGAGGTCCAAAAAGTTGTTTTCAATATTAAAATATTTGTTTCCTGTATCCCACGATGTGCCAAGGCAGTTGTAAGTAATTTTTGTGTTGTTAATATTAACTGAAACCAAAACTTAAAAATATATTTTTTTTTTACTTGAATAAAGCTGAAATAAAATAAAATATAAATATTAGATGGAAAACCTTCAACTTAAAAAATTATATATAAATGCTGCCTTGTCAAGTACCTAAAATAAAGTAAACTGACGCTGGAGTACTGAAGTTACCAAAACTAAAATAGATATAAATTAAAGCTAAATCGAAATATTAAAAATAGCAGTAACACTTTACAATTAGGCTAACATTGGTTAACATGAATTAAGAAGGAAAAATAGCATGTACTCATCTTAGTTTTTTGCTAATACACTGTTAAAATCTGTTAATATTATCAAATTGACCTAAGCAAACGTCGCCTAACAATGAAAAAAGTTGTATTTTAATTAATAAGTTTATCAAAGATTATAAATACTGTAAACAACATAGTTGCTCATTGTTCATTAACTAATGTTGAGTAATGAGACTTTATCATTAAGTGTTACCAAAATGACAAAAGAACATAACTTGGACTGAATATGCAAATAAAAGCTCATTTAAAAAGCAAATTATTATATTAAAATTAATAAAAACTAAACTAGTATATAAATAATGTTTAATTTGAGTCCCCAAAAACATTTTTTCAACATCTCATCAAAGCGACACTGGCTCAACCAATGGTGGAAGTTTGGGGGGCCGGTACTATCTGTCCGTCTAACCAATGGCAGACGAGGGAGTGTTTGGAAAACCTGTTTGGTATTCATTATTTTTTCCAATTTCATTCGGCAGCGCAGAAAGTTTGCTTGACTTTTAAAATACAAAAACAAGATATTCAATCCAGATTTTCTACATCTTTTGTTCAGGTTACGTATTCTTTTTTTTTTTTTTTTTTTTTTTTAAAGCGGCAGGAAGACGTGGCATCGGTACACAGATCCAGAAGGTGTTAAACAGAGACAACACAAGACTGCTTAAAATGACAGACAGAGTGGCACAGACCTAGCAGAAAGGAGACAGTAGGGGTTGTGATTTGGGGATGGCAGTAAAGCATTTGCATAAAGGGCAGGGCAAAGTGCCCGGCGGTGGAAAGCGTTGGCACCACGCCTCGCAGACTGGCAGAGGGGCGACTGAAGAGAGAAAAATAGTAGAGAGAGAGAGCGAGGAGGGGAGGAGGATTTAGTCAATAGTGCATCCCTTGTTCTGTGAGAGGAGGGCCCGGTTTGTTGGCAGTGGCGATGGGGAATCTCTTGTTTGTGTGCTAGATTGCCCCTTTATTTCTTTGATTGCGAAGCGTTCAACACTCGGCAACTGTAGTGCCTGTGTGAATTTGCGTGTGTGCATTCGCAGGGGCATCTGTTCCCGTTTCAGGGTCCCACGTCGTGCGTCTAAACTGTGTCGGGGTGTGCTTTAACTTCATTTACATTCATTTCGCTGTGCTTCCACGTCCACGGCAATCAATTTATCGACGTATTCAGTCTAATACGGGGTGCTAAAGCTATTAAAAATGGGTCTCTGGGTAATCTCCTTCATTCTGGGCTCTTCATGGGCACAGCTTTGGCACACCGACTAATCCATTTGCATGCAACTTCTCTCTGCCAACCAATCAGAGGGTTTTAATCAAGGCAGAGAGCCGTGCCTTCGGCTTGACTCGCTCACAGCCGGAACACTGCCGAGCCGGCGCAGCTGGATGATGTCATAGATCCGGCCTTCAAGGAGACAGTCGGCACTGGAAGGCTTCAGGCGTTTTGTGTTTGCTGGTCGCAAAACTGTTCATGGACTGTTGCATTGCAAATGTTTGGGGTCGGTTGGATTTTTAAAAAAAAAAAGTCTTTACTGACACTTGTGAACAATTTAATGCATCATTAGTGAATAAAAGTATACATTTTTCCCAAAACATAGCAAAAAGAACAAAAACTAACAGCCCAAACTTTTGAAAGATTGATCTCTTTGACATGTGAAAATACTTCTTCAATCACATCTCAGTCTTTTCATGTACATTCAGCATCCAATAATGCCTTTTACCAGAAAAAAAACTGTGAAGAACTAGTGTAGAAATAATTTTCACTCAGAAATTACTAGTAAATTTCACAATGCAAAGAAACAGTAAGTAACATTGTACTAAAGTAGACTGAAATCGTAAAACATAATTAAACATGTGAGAGAATTCCTTTTTTAGTGAACTGTCTCTTTAAATCCACTTCTCAGAAGGAGCCGTCTGCAGAGTCCGTCTGGGCCGTCTTATCAAAAGCAGAGATATGCAGGACTAATGATGTTTCCAAAGGTTTCCTGTGTTCTCCGTCACACTCCGTAAGCAGCGCTAAGCCTCGGTTTGATTCTCGACGCACGTGAAATCAGTGGTGCGCCGGTCGTGTGCATCGAGCCGTGCAGATAACTCTGTGGTACGACGAAATCAGACACAAGTTAAGTAGCCTCAAGATTTCTGATAATGCTACAGTAACAATGCAATCAAAAGATCTTGACCACCAGAGATTCTCTTTCTCTTAACAATGATCTTTCAACAGTAGTGGTATTTTCCCGTTAATTTTGGTTATAATTTAGCATTTTTTTGGAGTTAATGGTAATAATGCTACATTTAAATGTTTTACTTTGATGTTTCTTGTTTTTGTTGTCAGGCTTTTGTACACTTTGGTATGTTTTGCATTGGGTAAAATATTGGAGTGTTAGAAACAACCTATGAAAGCATTTCTAATAGTTGGATTAATGTTTTTAATTTAATTTAATTTTCAATATCTAAGGAATAAGAAAAAAAAATACAAAGAAGGTTTTTTTTATCTATTTATTTTAACTTTTAATATCAATAGAATAATTGCAGAGGGTGTCTGTCCAAAAGCATTTTGTCTTTATATTTCCTGCATTTGGCAGATACTTTTTCACCCAAAGCAACTTACAGTGCACTCAAGCTCTATATTTTATCAGCACCTGCATTTCCTGGGAACTGAACCCGTGACCTTGGCGTTGCTAGCGCTAGTCTCTGCCAGTAGAGCTGCAGGTACATCATTACCAGCTCAGCTGTGCAATCCTTCATCCCTTATTCCTTATAAATCTCTAGCTGCTGGCTTTTTTTGTTGCTGTTTGTTTGTTTTCTGATAGACTACATCCTCTGTGCAGCACCTACTCAAGAAATTATGCAGTAATGATTTTTATCAGTGAGCCATCATTGTTTACATTGCATTTAGTGCAATTATGTGCCAAACGGAAGAGGAAAAGTGTGGGCATGTATGACATCACAGTTTGATAACAGTCTCACCATAGTATGTTTGCAAAAACACATTTAGTCGATTTAGGATCAGATGAAGGATCATGTTACACTGAAGGCTGAAAATTCAGCTTTGATCACAGAAATAAATTACATTTTTAAATACGCCCAAATACAAAACAGTTTTTTTTTAAACTGTAATAATATATCAATTTTTTTTTCTGTATTTTTGATCAAATAAACACTGCCCTGAAGAGACTTTTTCTGCAGAAGTGTATGCAGTGGAGTGAATCTCGATGGCACTGGTGCAAATCCGCCACACCGCACAGCACACCTTAACCATTTCCTCCCATTAGTTCCAGAGAAAGTGTTGACAAATGAGCTGATGTGTTTCAGATTGATATTTCGCAGGCCTTAACCCTACAATGCGGTTCTTCCCAGAGTGCCGTGCGTTCCGTGCAGCTCTCAGGGCCCTCTGGGATACATGTGCCTTTCCTCTCTCTCTCTGCTGCCACAAATTGCTTGCAGATTTTTCACACGTAGTAATGTGCTGGTTTGTAAACTGGGGTAATTGCAAACACCACCAAACAGCTTCAGCTATCGTCATGCATCACTAGCTAGCCACGGTCTGTACGGGCCTGGGTGCGTCCTCACGCCTGACGCCGTTTAAGCTGATAAGATAGCATTTGGTAATTCAGAAATGAAATGTGCATTCATGCTACTATCAGACAGGGCAGCAAATCTAGAAAAAAAGAGTATTTTAGCTGTCTTTGCATTTTTAAGTGGATTTGTTAAAATGATGGTGCTACATAGGGCAAACTGTGGATGGTTGTCACACTTTGTTCACGTATCTTTCTCAGGGCAGAATAATTTTTAAATGCCAGTTGGTGTGTAAACTACAATTCAAACATTTTGGGGAGGTTGCCATTTTTAATGATTTTGAAAGAAGACTCTTCTTCCAACCAAAGCTGTATTTATTTAATAAAAAACACAGTAAAAATAGCAATATTGTGAACAATTATTATCATTTAAAATAACAGTTTTCTATTAAAATACAGTTCAAAATGTAATTTATTCCTGTGATGCAAAGCTGAATTTTCAGCATCTTTTCTCCAGTCTTCAGTGTCACATGATTCTTCAGAAATCATTCTAATATGATGATTTGCTGATCAAAAAACATTTATTATCAATGTTTAAAACATTGGTGCTGTTTAATAGTTTTGTGGAAACTGTGATACATGCTTTCAGGATTTGTTAAATAATAGAAAGTTCAGAAGAGCTTTTATGTGAAATAGAAATCTTTTGTAACATTATAAATAAGTAATTTTTGCCCAAATTAAAGCATCCATGCTAAATAAAAATAGTAATTTCTGACAAAAAATAAAGATATTACTCTATCAAAAAAAAAAAAAAAAAACTATAAACTATAAAACCATAAACTAAAAGAGTAAAAAAAAGATAAAATCATGTAACACACATTGTTTTTTATTTATTTATTTAGAGTACTTTGACTTTGGGGCAAGTTTTTACAATGGAAATCTGCTAATTAGCAGCTATTATAAAGTCTACATAATTTAAACAGCTGAAACTGAAGATTAAAAAAATTTCTATATAAAACAGCAAACATGAAAAATAATACTCAAAAATATAAAAGTATTATTGTGTATTGTTCTGGTGAAACTTTATATTATTTAACAAATATTAAATAAAATATATAAAATAATAAATATTAAATGCTTCAAACTGTTATTTTTATTAATTTTAATTAACTTGCATTTAAACCTGTCCCTTGCCTTACCCCATCCCACTTCTATAGCAGCAAAACTGTTTTACAATACACTATGAACACAGTAAGTAGGATACATTGTACTTAGTTTGATGTAAGTGGGCTACATAGTAGTTAAGGCCAATATAAAGTGGGATCCCAAAATATAAATATGAAGAAATAATTTAAAGGATGAAAAAAAAAAACAGTTTTGATCTAGGATGATCTACATGCACTGTGACAACTTGCCCCAGCCTCCCATATTTCACAGCCACTGCCATAAAACAGCTTGTGTGTGATTTGACACGATATAAATCTGCAGGTGTGTGTCTCTGATTGCACTGACAGCAGCTGATGTCACTCGTCGCTGCGAGAGCTGAGTTTTTACTCATCTCAGACTCTCTTTCAGAAATCCAAACAGACCTGCAGCATATCAGCAGCGGGAGGAGGGGCGGCCCTCACCTGTGCCAACACACACACACACACACACCTGCTCGAACCTCACGCTCACACACCTTCACACGCGGTCCACGTCTCTGAGGTGTGAGGTTATACACGAGTGCATGTGTGAGAGTGTGTCCAGTGTCAGACACAATAGATGGCCGTGTGTGTGTGTGTGGGTCAGATGTCTCTTTACCGCTATGGTTTTGTCCACGCTGGCATGCCGGCATGTCTGGACTGGCGTCTTCACGATAGCGTGTGTTAGCACATGATTCTCCACAGCCTCCATGCACCTCCCTCAACGTCTGTCATGTTGGTATTTATCACATTTTTACTCTGTCTCTCACTGTCTGCCTCCTTCCCCTTATGAAAAATCATTTTAACAGGCTCTTTGTCTCTTATATTCTTGTGTTGTCAGAGTGTCTTTCTCCTGTAAGAGGGCAGAATCAGCCATCACGTCTGTCTTCATTATGGTGTTTCAGGGTCACGGTGGGTCACATGCGCAGGGAGGGTCACGGGCGCACAGCGGGCGACCAAAAAAACCCCAAACCCCACATCTCTCTCATTAAACCTGCTTGCTTTTCTGCTTTCCCCAATGGTCAGCGCATTATAAAAAAAAAAAAAAAAAAAAAAAAATTTGACCTAGAAACAACATAAATTATATTAAAGAACAATAATTAATTAATCATTAATAAATTAATATTGATAGTTATTTTCAGTAATTTATAATGCTTCAAAACCTTTATTGGTTTAAAGGTAGTATAGTCATTTTATATGAATTAAATCTTGCACATATTCCACCTCCACCAAATGTTCACATTTTCATTTGATAAAAGCATTTTGATGATGTAGTCAGAAAATTCAGGTTCCAGCCCAATTTTTCCAATTAGCTCGGTATTTAATAAAAATGATAATAATAATTATTATTATATTTTTACAATAAATATGTTTAATCTAGGAGATGGCATGTTAATTTTACGGAAAGCTGAAATATAAAGACATTGATAGTTCTGATATTTTTCCAAAACTTAAGCTGATTTGTTTGTTTTTCACACTGACCGAGTTCTAAATATAGATATTTCACAATAACCTATTTGTTTTCACTAGCTGAGTTGTTTCTAAAAAATATATGTTATTTATACGATCAAATCTAATGTCTTGATAATATCAAATATTTAAAAAAGAAAAAAGAAAGAGGGGAAAAATAAGAGCCTTGTACTGGTTTGCTATAAATAACTGTGCTGCGCGAGATCAGTCTTCTGGCACTGAAAAGCGAGGGAAATGCATTTTATATTTAACCCGATGTGTTTTATTTGGTTTTCTGTTTCTGTGAATCATTCATTCCTCCGGTTTGAGTATCTCCTAAAATGATCTTATTTGCTGTGAGGGATATTGATATTGCAGGATATTATATTAGCTTACTATCTAACATTTCGTTGAAATCTGTTTCGTATGAATATAATAAACTCTTCTTTAAGCTAGACTGATCACTGCAGGGATTTTAAAGCGCTGGACTGTAATCGTATTCGTCTTTGGTGCAGCCTTTCTCCTCTTTCTTCTAAATAACCGGATAAATGCGCGTGGAATCGACATTATTATATTCAATAACCGAATTTATAATCGTTTAGAGTGTTTTAACAGAAAACACCCGAAAGGAATCATCAGGAGAAATCATCAACATTCAATAACCACGTTCAACATGCGCGCGCTCCTGTGTGACTGAATCGCAGTCGGAGATCTGAGACTCGTCTGTGGATTATTCACCCCCAGTGGGTTTGGTTTAGGCTCCTGTGTTTATGAATATTTGTGCTTTTTTTTTTTTTTTTGCTTTATTGTTGGGCCAGCTCAGTAAAACTAGGGTAATGATCGCACTTTGCTTCATAGAACTAGGCTATAGTGCAACTTTGCCAAAGTTTCCAATGTAAAATGCAGGCTGCTATTGTGATACAGCTCGAATAGCTCAACAAAATAGTTGATTTTAAACCAACCGAGAAAAATGAAGTGAATAGTTAAAGTTTTTGACGAAGAAAAAGTTTGAATAATAGCCTATAGGCCTAAAACAAGATTTCCAGGCTGCATTGTTTATTCTAACGCAGCTTGTCATTTTATTACCGGTGTGACTTGAATATGGATTTTGAACATATTATGGCAAGACAAAATGCATGGGTCAGCCTATCATTTAGGTCTATATGCCAAAAATGTATGCCATAACCTTCAAAACTGCGCGTACTTGGACGATCGAGTAATTTTCTTTGGCCGAACAGTTTTTTCTGCATTGATTGGAAGGTGCTTGGGTGTGTTTTTGTTATTATTAATTGATTTTACCGTCAGTGACAAACTAACACAACTGATTCTCTGGCGCCCGACAGCAAACACTCTTTCCAGCTCGCTCATTTCCATCCGCCTGCTGGCACACGCTCGAGAGATGATGTCTTCTCTCTTTTAAGCATTAATGTTGCAGGAACAGGCGAAGGGGAAAAAATAACACAGCGATTATTTTTAATTGAGCTGGCAGAAATCTCCCGCTCCTCGTGATTTGTGGTCAGAACGGCGGACGTGACGCGCAGGTGTAACGCGCTGCTGAGAAACACGTCAGTGACCGTTAAACGCCGCTTCACTAACTCTGAACCGTATTTCGGGATTCCCCTGACCCCTGTGAGGAGCACTGAGACTCGTGATGGGATTGTAGGTGAGAAACCAGGCCGTGGTTTGTTGGGTTTTGACGACAAGACTGATACAAGTTGATGATATGCTATGTTTTTCTACAAAGATTTAACACTTTTATCCCTTCCGTTGAGATATTAGGTCTTATTATACGTTTGAAATGATCAGGCCCATAGAATAAAACAAGTCACGAGAGATTTAACTCATGTGCGTTTATTAAACGCCAACAACAGTATGTGATTCAGTGTATAAGAAATAGTTTTATTGATAATAACAACAACAACTAACAGTTCTTCCGCCAAGTAATATAGTTCATTAGCCTAATAACCGTGGGCTATTTACGGTTGCCAAGCAACCTGGCGCATTTATTTAGCCGCAACTGTCAGTTGGATACTGAATATTTGGACCCGAGTCTTTGTTTTCACAAATTTCACGGCGCTTCAGATGTTTCTTTTCTTTTCTTTCTTTAGTAATTGATTGTGTTTTTGTCAGGAATAACACGCGGGAGTGCGTTATGTTTGTTGGTAAAGATTTAGTCTGGATATCTGTTTATCTTACAACAGCAATTTCAGTTAGCAGTCGAACATTTAAACAAATATTTAAACTAATACATTTTTAATTAATAGCATTTAAATTATTATAATAGCTTAACTAAATTTGGATTCATTATAATATTATAAATATATATATAAAATACAATATGTTTTTGATTTGTAAAAACGCTTTGTTCTCTGGCGCCGCCATCCTATAGAAGTAGTGAATTGTGCTTTAGGCAAGTGAGTTTCCAAACGCACATGTTGATCAGAAGCTAATTATCTCATACTCGCACTGGTAGCACTAGAGGAAGCCATTAAGGGCCGTGTTTCAAACAGAGAAGGGATTGTTTGAAATAAAGGTGCTGCTTTTATTGAAACAAATGCATTCATAAACAAATTCAGCTCGCCTCTGGTTGTGTGCTTCAATTAGCATCTTATTAGAGACCTCAAGCAGGTGTTGGTTTTGACACTGTAGGCTCCGATTTGAAAGAGGAAGCACTAATGAAGAGTTTTGCTGCGATGGGAGAGCGTTATCACCATACATCCGTCCAATGATGCTTTCTTGGTCTCTCATTTAAGAGATATTTGCATATGTTTGCTAATCCAGCATTTCAAATCAATTTCCCTTTTTTTGTGTGTGTGTGTGGGATGAACAGCATCCCAGTCGTTCTCTGATTAATTTTTTTTTTTTTTATAGAAATCATCAATAAGAATTGATCAACAGCCCTGTCTACGTCTCGTTTCGTCTCAGATCTGAATATCTCTAGGAATCTCTGCTCTATTTTATGCTGTAAGCAGCTGTTGTTTTATATTCTTTTTGATCGCAAGATTAAAGTATTCCAAAACTCAGATAGATGATTATGATTGCGTGTAAAAAAAATCATAAAAAGCAGCATTTTCACTCCCAGTCAACTCAGTCAAGAAAACCATTTAATTGGAAATGCATTTTATCAGAGCATTCGTTGGCAAATTTCTGATGCACATAAACATTTGCGCAATTAAACTTCGGAAAACCTTCCAAATGGTACAAAACAGTGCTTGCGTTTGTGTTTGAAGTGATCTTACATACTCATTAGTGCTTGACCATTTCTACATTTTCTAAAAATGGCTGATGGGAGATTTTGAAGCTGACACAACTTGTGTTAGAATTGATTGATTGATTTGCCTGGACGTCGTTCCGAACAACTTTTCAAAGTTTTGATAGTAACCTCAGGTCTCGCGTACTTCGCTCCGCTGCATTCGGCCTGAGCTCCTCGGGTTCTCAGACAAACACAGCATATGTTTGTTTTAAATTAGAGATTCACACAGGGAGCGAGGGGTGCGCGGTCGCTTTCCTCTTTGTTTCAGCCCCTAAATCCACGAGCAGCTGCCGGCTGAAGGGTCTGCTGGGAGTTTTTCGGAGAGAGCTGTGTGCTTTCTCCCATCGGCCTGTGCCAAGGTGGCGTTACGCAAGCCGCGGCGACCGCGACCCAGACTTAACAACACGGTTGCCATGACTAGCTTGATGGGATGATGAACTTTGGCTCGGTGGTGGATAGGAACTTGTCAAACTGGCAAATTGTGCACCACCGGACTGGACTGCATGCTCTCTCTCTCTCTCTCTCTCTCTCTCATTCTGCCACCAGCCCCCCTCCTCTCTTTCCCCTCCCTTTCAGCTCTTCAAGCTAACGTATTGGCTGAGCTACAGGCATCTTGTTGCCAAATAGGTGGGCCCTACTCGTGTTGGCAAAGACTCAGGCGATGGTTAAGGAAAGAACGCAGAGAGGACGAGAGAGAGCGAGTGAGGGAGCGAGCGATCGAAAGAGAGAGAGAGAGTTGGAGAGAAAAGGAGTAAAAAAAGCAGCAGCACTTGGGTTTGCCAGCGGTCCTGCGAGCTCGTCCAACATTGATTCGGTTCTATTTTTTTTTCATGCCCGTATTCTGTGCTGTGCATTAGCCAGCCCCCCCGACCTGCCCCCCTTCGTCGCAGCAGTGTGCATGCATGTGCGCGTGTGCCTGCTTTATGTGTGTGCCGCGCTCTCTGAGTTTTTTGCCGGATACAAAGATCTAAGAAAACACTCATTGAGCTTTGCCAAGGATTTTTTTTTTCCCGCCATTGTTTAGATTTTTTTGTTTTGTTTTAATTATTTAGAAAGCGAAAGCATTTAATTTAAACGTTGTTGAATTCCTAGTTGTTGTTTTTTTTTTGTGTGCACGCACCTTTATTTCATTTTTATTTTAATTTTTTTTGCAGCTGTTATTTTTTTAATAACCAATTTTACCTGGAACCGCAAAGCAAAAGAAAATTCCTGATCTTGAAATTAACTTCTTTCCGCCGGCAATTGGAGCATCTCCAGTCTTCTTTCCTTTTTACCCAAGTATATTTTTTGGTCGCCAATTCTTCGTCTTTGCCAAGCCAGCAGTTGTTGTTTCGGCGTGAGTGGCAAAGAACTGGTGCGGGTGGATTTTTCCCCCCCGTCCTGAACGGCGTGCCAAATTTATGATGAGAGTGCAAAATGGTAACTAGCAGCCTTTCTCTCTCTTTCTGCTCCTGTCTTCAGTGTGTGCTTTACACGGTGCTATCTGCCTTCTCGATTGTCGAAATGTGAACATGCCTGGATTTCTGCACGACAGCAGCCCGCAGACAGGATTTGATGGCAGGTCTTGAAGGGACGCAGTTTAACCGCGGTCTTGTTGTGGCGAGAGTTGGCGGAGAGGGTCTGGGGCACGGCGGCCCTGGCACTGGGGCACCGTGGCGCGGTTTAGGCTTTGTCACTGAGCGTTGTGTGGTGAAGGTATTATTGGAGAGCTGAATGAGTCTTCCGTTGCCGTGGGGATCGCCAAGCTTTTCTTGGCCTGACTTGAGCTAAAGAAGCTGCTTTCTGTGAATTGCAGAATCCCGGAATTCCTGCACAGCCGCTGAGATCTTTAAACTATCTGTGAAAAAGAGCCTTGTTAAGCTTTTAATTTGCATTTACTTTGCTTTAATTGAAAGTCTTTGTATTTGTGTAGGGTAATTGTGTATGATCTTGAGGGATCTTGCTCTATGCATGCTTCAATTGTGAAAATTAAAAATGATTATCGGTTACATTCTCATAATGGCTTTCATTTTATATTCTATTCCGTCTTCATTTATGGATTTTATTGATTTGTTTGCTCAGCACTGAAAGAAATGCCAAAATTAGCCTCAAAATGGCTTTAATGGAATGTAATGATAAATAGAGACTAAATAGAATGTAAGAATGATTATTTCAATTGAAAATTATATTTTTTCTAAATTGGACTAAATTGATGTCTACACTGCTAAAAATATTTTTTTAATCTTTTTTTATCAGTGAAAATATCCCTAAACAAGATAGATGTACTTGAGGAGCAAAAATGTTTTAAGATAAGACTTGTTTCCAGAAAGAATATTCTGAATTAAGTTTATTTTTTCCTTATGTTTACCTCATTGGCAAATATATTTTGTCTTTAAACCTCTCTTAAATTATTGAGATTTATGCTTTAATCCTAAATTGCATTCAAATGGACCTAAATTAGCATGCATTCTCTTTTATTTACACAATTTTTAATGCAAAAACAAGACAAAGTTGTTATTTGTAGATGAGTAAATGTGTACCGCATGCGATGCATCCTTTTCCAAAGTTCTTAAATTATTTTCTTAAATTCCACGAAAGTCTCTGAAATGTGCTTTTTTTTATCCAACAGGATGAATTCCATCCCTTCATCGAGGCTTTGTTGCCACACGTCCGTGCGTTCTCCTACACCTGGTTCAACCTCCAGGCCCGCAAGCGCAAGTACTTCAAGAAGCACGAGAAGCGCATGACGAAGGACGAGGAGCGCGCCGTCAAAGACGAACTCCTGGGCGAGAAGCCCGAGATCAAGCAGAAGTGGGCGTCCCGTCTGCTCGCCAAGCTCCGCAAAGACATCCGGCCGGAGTTCCGCGAGGACTTCGTGCTCACCATCACGGGGAAGAAGCCGCCGTGCTGCGTGCTGTCCAATCCCGACCAGAAGGGCAAGATCCGCCGTATCGACTGCCTGAGGCAAGCAGACAAGGTCTGGCGCCTGGACCTGGTGATGGTTATCCTGTTCAAGGGAAGCCCGCTGGAGAGCACGGACGGAGAGAGGCTGGTCAAGTCACCGCAGTGCTCCAACCACGGCCTCTGTGTGCAGCCGCACCACATCGGAGTGTCTGTGAAAGAACTGGACCTGTATCTGGCCTACTTCGTCCACACGCCAGGTGAGTCACAGTTACACACACACACACACACACACACACACACTGAAATGCGCCTCCGCGTAACTCAGTTCAGGAAACACAGTCCGATTTAGTTCCGGGCTTTATTCCAGAAATGTACTTGAATGCAAATATATGCAAATACAGGCTTTGTTGTGTTTATTTCTTTGTTGTTATTTGTGTGGTTGCAATGAAACTTGAAGGAGTGTGTGTGAAATGTTGAAATATTTTACTTTTTGTGTGTTTATGTGTGTGTGAACTGGTTTATAGGTTATGTACGCTGTAGAGTGTGTATCATAATGCCACCCATACCTTTGATAGTTTGTGTGTGTGTGTGTGTGTGTATAAATGTCAGATTGTGTATTGTGGCGGTAACAGCTGGCCTGCTCCCAGCTGGTGTAAAGGCCAGACACGCACACACACACACACACACACACACTCTCTCTGGTTAGTCACACTACTGCCTTGAAATAAACACACCAATAATCAGAGTGATCACATTCTCATAGACAGAGAATGTACTTTTAATTTACACTCATATTTAGTTTTTTGTTTTAGTTATTTTGCACAGCATTGAAAAGTCAAAATTAGATATTGAAATCAGAACATTAATATAAAAAATCCCAACAAATAAAACAACTTACATGCAACTTAATGATAAATGCAGACTAAATAGAACATAAAAATGAACAAAAAATGCACAAATGTATTGTTTTACAGCATAACAAATATAATATTATCGTGTTTTGTATTTCAGATTTTCAGTAATAATATATATTTATATGTAAAATATATTTATATTTTATTATTATTATAATCTATAAAAATAATAATAAACAAAATAATAACAAGGATTTTATTTCTAATTACTTAGTACAGCTCTTAGTACAGCTCCGTCTTGTATAGCTCTACTAAAACAATAGTTTGTTCATTGAATATGTATTTTTTATTCAAGTAAAATATTTAATTATTTACCAAATGTATTATTATTATTATTATTATTATTTATTTATTTAACTGTAATAACAATAAACCAATAAATGTCCAAGATTATATCTAAACACTTAAGATAATGCCTTCTGTAACTACTACAACAATAATAGTTTGTTCTTTTAATATGTGCATTATTTAAAATATTGAAGAGTTTTTATTTATTTATTTTTTGTAAAGTTAGATGATTGATTGTGGTTTTGTTGCAGGTGCAACTGTTTTTTTTATCAGGTGCACTGTATGTTGGTCACTGTATTGGCAGCAGTTCTTTGGAAAACGCAGAAAGAGACGCTCATAAACAGCGCAATATTATATTTGCAGCTATTTACAGGCAGCTCAGTTATTTAGCTATTATCTGTGCTCTCAGAGTATGTGAACAGGCAACATTTGATGGCGGTTTTCGCCTTTGTTGTGACACAGAGCCATAATTCTGTTTGTTGGCAGGGCCTCGGAAAGAGATTTTGTTGCCCATGCCGAGTTTCCCTTTCGCTCCATGTGGAACTCAGCGTCAGTTAGCCGGTTCAGCATGCCGTTCTTTTCCTGTTTAACGGTATGCCAGGACTCAGATTATCTCCTGCTGACCCGACAGAATCTCCTGTCTTAATCCGGACGCTATTAAAGCGGCCCGATGGCTCATTGTTCCATCCACATCCGCTTTACCATATTGAGGGAATATTACTGCAGCATTTGTTCATTTCCCTTAAACACTGACAGACCCCGTTTTACGCCGTCTGTATTTTGCGAAGATTATTCTCAAAGCAAACATTTGCATTTATTTTTCGACTGCAGTTTTAAACGGCGAGCGCCTGCCAAAAGCCAGGCCTGGTTTAGATCACTTCTGCTTTTGCTGTCTCTGAAAGTCAGCGTTTACATTTCGGTTCCCGCGTCTGAACAACTGCATGTACTGTGATATGTGCACGCTGTAGATCAGGAGGCACGATTCCTGTATAATTTACTTTCCAGGTCCGGTTGTTTAGAGGTTTATTGACACGATGCGTGTCGTTTTTCCGCCCCCTGGGAGCGATTGGTGACGTTAAACTCCGACGCTTAAATACCCAGGAGCACGATGGCATAATTACGCTCGGTCTTCTCGCTGTACTCCAGCTGTATTAATGATGATGATTAATGGGAGTTTTTGACGAGCACCTCAGATCGACCGTCTCGCGCCGCTCCAGAAAAAAAGTTGTTATTTTTCTTCTGCGTTTGTCAGAATGATGGATGTTTTCTCCCGGGTTAGTCATCTCTGGAGCTCGCCACGTCATACGGCTTCCATTATCGCGCAGTCATGATAAAAACATGTGCCTGCTCTCATCTCTAATCGAGCTGTGTCCAGCTCAGACAGCCGATAAAACACCAAGTGCCAAGTCCTGTAGTCAGGCGACGGCTATACAGCTCTGTGTTGTAAAGAAGAGAGAGGGATTGACGCTGAAAAGAGGGGAACTACTGGTGGCCTTTTCCTTTTAGAAAAGGAAATGGATGTATATAGTAGAACGACAAAAGACTCTTAAAGTGCGGTCAAGCGTTAAATCACTTGTTTCACAGCGAATCATCTATTCAGGATCGTTTCCACAGCTTTCAAGAGAGAGGTGTTGCGATTTCTAGCGAGTGTTTAAAAATAAAGACGGATTTATTGCTGTCGGTTTGATGACGGTGTGAGCTGCAAACTTTACATTTATAATTGGTATTTATCTGCATCAGTTTTTTTTTAGCCAAGCTTTTGCATCTCTTCAGACGTGACAAAAGCTAGGAGACTGCTTGCCGTCAGGCCTTTGGACAGCAGCGCTCCTTCTTGGCTGGTGATCGAGGTGTTGTGGGCTGCTAACAGATCCCCGCTGCTCCAGGCTTTGAGGCCTGTAAGCAGACAGACAGCAGACAGTCACCCGCACTGACCGCTGACACGCCGCTCTGGTCACCTTCACATTTGATTTGATTTGGAGCTGGGTGTACTTTTGACTCTCTTTCAGCAATGTGAAGGTGTTGCTTGGAGCGCACTCAGGAAGCTGGTTTTCCTGTGTTTATTGTGTTTGTGAGAGAGAGTTTGTTTAATTACAGGTGCTGGAAAAATATTAGTCCTTTTGGATTTAGCGTTTGCTTTTTGGCTGCTTTTAAAAAGATGACATAAGAATATTTTGAAACCTGTGTGTTACAGCCGATTTGTTTAGCAGGGAGAAAATGCTTATTTGAGCATCTGCTTCAGTGATGACAGGGGAAAAAAAGTTATATATATATATATATATATTTTTTTTATATATTTTAAATATATATATTTTTAAGTAATGCATATTTCGTTTTTTTATATAAATAATTTCAATTTAATTCAACATTTTATATTCAAAATATATTCATAATTTCATCATCAAATTTCCTAAAATGAAAATTGAACAAAATACAAAATTCATAAATGTAATTTTATAGGTATTTAATTATCTTTCATTTTAATAGCAAATATCTAATGCTGCATTTCATATTTTTTAATTATTACAATACAGAAGCGTTTAAACGACAATTTAAACAAATATATTTTATCAGTATACAATATGCTAATTCAAACTATTTTAACAGATAAGTATAGTTAAGTTTTGCTTTAATGTGCGTAGGTGAAATATGCAAATAATAATTTCCCTAAAGATATGTATGTTCATTTATTTAGCAGTTATGGTTATGCACTGTGTGAAAAACATAGCATATCAAATTAAATAAATATATTTGTTTATTAATTTGAAGCAAATAAGACAGAAATAAAAAAAGCCAGAGAAATGCACAATAGGTGTGTGTTTGAAAAGCTCTCTATTGTAGTTGTTTCTCCTGTAATATTTAAACACTCGTGAAGCACAGTCTCGTGAAAGAAAAGTCAAGAACAGCGGAATAAAACCTGCAGATGTAACCCAACATGCCGTACAGTATATACTCCACACATAAACAGAAATAACGTTACCCAGAGATATTAATGTTCTCTGGCATTTTAAAAGAGATTATATCAACAATAACCACACCAAATGAATCCCCCTCCTCCTGCTCGACTATTAATTATTAGTAATGTTATTATTTACATTGTTGCATTTGTTAAAACACAGAATAGAACAGCGGGCATGGAGAATAAAGACGGTGCAAAATGCCAAAATGGAAACAAAAGCCGGTCTGCGAAGGGAACTTCGACTGGTGTGTGTGTTTGGCACCGGCGCACGGATCTCAGCTTTTCAAATCACGCCACGCGCTCTGCCAACATCCCTCTCTCTTTCCCAGCCTCTCCTTCCATTTAACCCGCTTCTTCAGGCCTTTTCCTCCGAACACGTCCTCCCTCTCTGGCCATCTCAACACCTCCGTCAATGCGCCGACGGGAAAAACATGCCGTTACCTCGCTCGCAATACCGTATAGAAATATACACTCGCTTTCTGTCACAGGAGAACACGTTTTTTTTTTTTGGAGCAGTTTTCTTTTTTAATGATTCAGAAATTGGCTGCAGCGAGCGATCCCATACGCTGGGAAAGCCGCGTTCCAACTCAAAATGGAGAGTTTGGCAGCGCTGACTTTGGCTGCCGGGCTTCTGTCTGTGATATTAGATGTAAAAAAAAATAATTAAAATACGGGTCTGATAGATCATCCAGCTAATCGTGTTTAAGTACATATATTTTTACACAAAATCGCCCTTTGAGGCGTCTGACCCGAGTGGTCAAACTGTCGCCAGATGAATTAAAGTTTCTTTTACCTTCTAAAGTGTGTCAGGAGAACCGGCTGGAGGCGGCATTAGAGCATGACACGTTTGACAACCGGCTTTACCAGATGAGAGTCACAGAGTTTGACATAAGCCCTCATAGGAATGTGTGTTTTTGTGTGTTTGCGCTGTGACGTTATTTCTACACGGGTGTGTACGGCACGTTATGAATGACACGCCGGACAGGCTAATAGCAGCAGTCAGACGGAGCGAATAATGATTGGAAAATGAGGGCTATTATTGAACTAGAGTAAACAGCACAGGACTCTGGTGAAAAGAGCTCATTCACCACAGCGCTGGAGTGCAGCGGCTTTCTTCTCCTCAGGGGTCCTCCTGCCGCTCTCAGAATCCCCCTTTTGTTCACCGCAGAGAGGGAGAGAGCCCGCGCCGGTCTAACGAGAGCTTCGTTTGGTCGTGCCGATGAGGCCGCTCCATCACTGCAGCAGTAAACACACACTGACTGCTCATTAAAACTATGTCTTGGTACTACCACTAATAACTACAGGTTTTTTTTTTTTAATAACAGTACTACGTGATATTTGTAAATATTTTACCTGCTAGTTTGTTTTCCCTTATGGAAAGTTAACAAGGTAAAAAAAACAAAGTGCATGTTTATATACTTTACATATTTACAGACACTTTTTGTCACAACAGAGTACAATTATAATAAATTGGTGACCTGCAGATTTGTATCTCTTTTACAAAAATTATATCAACAAAAAAAGTGCTATGAAACTACCATATTTTTTTCTTATTTTGTTTTGTTTTATGTTTTTATTTCATGTATGTTTTTCTTTTTAGGTACCATGGTGATAAATGCATAATATCTGAAATGCTAGCTTTCCCTTACAAAAATAGCAAAAATATTGGTATGGTATTTTTTCTGTTCTGTTTATATATATATATATATATATATATATATATATATATATTTACAGACATTCCTCCTTTTAAAATAAAATAATATCTATCTATCTATCTATCTATCTATCTATCTATCTATCTATCTATCTATCTATCTATCTATCTATCTATCTATCTATCTATCTATCTATCTATCTATCTATCTATCTATCGTAAATATGCTAGTGCTGCTAGTTTGTTTTCCCATACAAAATGTGTTATAATAACAACAATAACAAAAATACGTGTTTCTTAATATTTATTAGTTTTGCGTTTATTAGATTTTATCCAAGTGTCTCTACATGATACTGTTGCAATACAGTAGATTTGAAAATTACTATGGCCTTACTATAGTACAGTGATAAGATCAGATGATTGATGTTGTACATTTGTATTTATTTTTTTCTTACAAAGAAAATGTAATTTCTGAAAGGTAAGTGCAAAACAGCAGCAAATCTACCATGTTTTCAACATGATACTATGGGGATACATTACATTTATTTTCTTTACAAACATTTGTGTGTATATACTGTATGACAAACAACAAACAAACGAAAATTATAAAACTTTTTTATGGAAATTCATTTGTGGTTGTTTCAGAAACATCTCACACAATGCTTTAGGGCTCTTTGGCACTGTATGTGAATGCTAATGTATGGATGTTTGCTTGGAGCAGCACATGAGCAGGTTTCTGTCTGTGTGGAAGTGCTTGTGTGTGTCTGTGTGTGTGTGTGTAAATGCACGTGAGCTACAGGAAAAAATGCATCAGGGCAGCTCAGGGACGCAGAGTGTAAACTAGGTGCTAATGCCTCCTTTTGCATGTTTTGTCAGTGCAAACGTTCTAATTAATGGGAATGGAATAAATAAATTAAGCGGCTACGTCTCTCCACAGCTGAGCAGCGAGAGAGCGAAAGAGCGAGAGCGGCTGTGAATTTCTCTTCCTGTTCCACTTATCATGTTATGACCTATTAGCCCGGGCTTTGATGCAGAGGCTTTTGTCTACACACAAAACCAGCTTTATTCTGACGGATTTATGAGGTATTCATGTAACTAATAAAATCATTTTCCTCCAGATTTGAATTCATTGTGCATGTAATTGACTTTGCAGAGAGTGCACTAAAATATGTGCAAGAAAAGAGCTACTGCTGGTTAGTGGTGTTCACTAAGACAAGTATTATTACCAAGGAATATTTTCATTTTTGTGTGAACTTCGTTAAAAATGTCCTCACACTCAGCCCATCCAAGATGTGAAGTTTGCTTCTTCATCAGAATATTTTTGGAGAAATGTAGCATTACATCAGTTTCTCAGCATTACATCAGTTTTTCTGGATCCTCTGCAGTGAATGGGTGCCGTCAGAAAGAGAGTCCAAACAGCTGATAAAAACATCACAATAAACCACAAATCATTATCATGATGTGAAGAGATGTGTGTCCTCTATCTGTCACATTGCTTTCTCTGGTAAAAAAATAAAAATAAATAAGAAATAATTTTATCTGAATCAGGAGAGAAATATGCACAGATCATTCCAAAACAGATCTGAACCAATATATCAGTGAATATTGATTTCAGAGGACGTAGGATGGACCTTTTCACCTTGTGTAAACCATAAAATGGATTATGGACTTGTGTTTTGACAATTTGCAGCTAAAATGGTGGCTTTATTTATAGAAAACATGCAGCTTTTCACTTCACAAGGCATTAACTGGTGGACTGGAGTGGTGTGGGTTATTGTGGTATTTTAATATCAGCTGTTTTGACCCTCATTCTGATGGCACCCATTCACTGCAGAGGATGCACTGGTGAGCAAGTGATGCAATTGTAAATTTCTCCAAATCTTTTCTGATGAAGAAACAAACTAATCTATGTCTTGAGAGTAACACGAAGTATGTTTCTGTTGGTAATGCCTTTATGCTGTCCCATAATCCCTTGCACCATCCACAACCTGTACAGACCCCTGTTTACTCTGATACATCTAGCCATTCCAGTCTTTGCCCCTCTCTGTGTGTCTCTCACACACACACACACACAGGATGGCCAGTGCAGGTGCAGTGATTAGAGCAGATTTATTGTAGTCTCTTGCTCTCATTTAGTCTAATTTTATAGAGCTGCTTTAATTACAGTGCAGTCCTGAACCTCTGAACCTTACCTGCGCTGATGATAATGCCCCATTCACTCGCTCTCTGTCTTTCCCCGTCTCTCGGGAGGAGATTTTAAATACATCATAAGGTACATTAAAGGAATTATTCACCCAAAACGCTTACTCACCACTTATTATCAGTGTTGGGCAAGTTACTTTTAAAAAGTAATTAGTTACAGTTACTAGTTACTTCTTCCAAAAAGTAACTAAATTAGTAACTCAGTTACAAATTTTTAAAGTAACTAGTTACTTAAGAAAGTAACTATTGCGTTACTTTCAAGTAAAATTAAATTTTAAATGCTCAAACGTGACCCCACCTCTACCCCTCTTTAAAGGAACTTAAAATACATGTGCATGTTCAATTATTTATGATAAATCTGAATATTATAATGAAATGGACACTTAATACAATACATTATTAACAGAAACATGAAACATTGTACACACATCTAAAAAAAAAAGTTGCTGTGGGACAAAGTGAGACTAGCCTCCAATCAAATGGCATGTATGTAGATATTATGTTTATATAGTGGATCAATGCAAATAACACGATAGATTTTTGGGAACTTTTGATATTTCCTTTTATTGTTTCTTTAATTTCTTGAAGGAAAAAGTAATGTATATACTTCTATTTAGAGAAGGCTACTTTTGGATTATTTGGGCTCGTCGCCATACCTGTCTCTCGTTGACTGACTGGCTTGTGTTGTTCGTTGTGTGTCCTGTCCTGTCCGATGATGGGTCGTTCGCGAATGAGCGTTAGTGATGATGGATCGACTCGTTCGCGAATGAGCTTTTGATGAGTCGTTCGCGATTCGCGAATGAGCCGACTCTAAGAGCCGGCTTTTTTAGTTGAACTTCGGGAGCTGGCTCGCATATCTGAAGAGCCAACTCTATTTTTTTCAAATTTAGCCTATAGAAATTAAATAATTATGTAATAAAAATTGAAATATTATAGTCAAAGTCATTTAAAGAGCCGTTTGTGAGCCAAAGAGCCGGCTCTTTTCAGTGAGCTGAGTCAAAAGAGCCGAATTCCCATCACTACTATGCGTGCTTTCGAAAACCCGCCCAACTCTACCTCTGATTGGCTTACAATGAAATTTTACTCTACCTCAGCCAATCGTCAGCATTTATGCGCTTGTCTCGTGCTCTGCCCACTAGCCAAGGAAGAACAGTAAAAAAAACAGCTTCATCATCAGTTATAGTAACGCGCCGCATTTTTTGGCAGTAACGGTAACGGCGTTATTAAGATGAGAAGAGTAATCAATTAGATTACTCGTTACTGGAAAAAGTAATGCCGTTAGTAACGCCGTTATTTATAACGCCGTTATTCCCATCACTGCTTATTATTTTCTTTCTTCCGTGAAAAACAAAAAGAGATGTTAGGCAGTATGTTCAAGCTGCTCTTTTCTTTGCCATTAAAAGTGAAAGATGATCCATTCTGTTAAGCTAAAAAAGTACAGGAATATTGACTTTACTTTTGGAATTGCTGAACTGAACACTAAAACAAGCATTTATTGTTTAGAATTATTATTAACAAAATTACTTGGGGGAAAAAAAAGATTTTAGAATAGACATTTAAAAAACTAAAACTAATAAAATAATAAAAAATAAATATTTGCTACAATTTTAGCTCAAATTAAAATGAAAACAGAAAATATATTAAAAAATCCATCTGAGCGTATCCTCCTGAGTGTTTCCTCCTGAGATTGTAGAGCAGCTACACATGTTCCCTGACAAACATGTTTCCTTTCATTATATTATTCTGTTTTCCTCCTCTCATCTGTTTTTCTCTTCGGTCGACATCATCCCCTGTGACTCCTTGAACCAGAGATACAAGAAGTCATGTTGGTGCCTGTGTGTGTGTATGAGTATATACTGTATGTGCACATGTGCATCAGAGTGCAAGACTAGGCCACAACAAACAGCATCTGCAGATAGCACACATGGGCAAAACCATCACAGATCCCCCCCCACACACACGTCTCATAGCAGCTGAACAAACTTCACACCTGATGCTGGCGGTCTGTGTGTTCGCCGCTCTATTCCACAAACACAGATGGGTCTCTGAACCCTCAGGACGGGCCTCAGACCAGGGGCTTTCCTGGCTGTTGGTCCAGAGCGGTAATCTGATTTTCAGTCCGTCCATCCATCCACCCAGTCCGTCCATCCATCCACCCAGTCCATCCGTCCACCCAGTCCATCCGTCCACCCAGTCCGTCCATCCATCCATCCCTTCACCCATTCCGTCCATCATCCCTCTAACCAGTCCATCCATCCCTTCACCCATTCCATCCATCCCTGCACCTAGTCCGTCCATCAGTTTGTCCATCCAGTTCATCCATCCGTCTGTCCATCCATTCACCCAGTTCGTCCACCCACCCAATCCGCCGTCCATCCACTCAGTCCGTCCATCCATCCAATCTGTTCGTTCATCCACCCACCCAATCCGCCGTCCATCCACTCAGTCCGTCCATCCATCCACCCAGTCTGTCCATCCACTCAGTCCGTCCATCCATCCACTCAGTCCGTCCATCCATCCATCCACCCAGTCCGTCCGTCCATCCATCCACCCAGTCCGTCCATCCATCCAGTTCTGTTAGTTCTGTTCTTCCTTATTTGTCATTCTATCTACCTTTAAGGACTATAAACTTTACTTTTCAACTTAAAAAATAATGTGAATTTCTTTGAATTTCAGTGTATTTGAATTGTAAATGTTGTTTTCCATAATGTAAGGACTTGACGGTTTGCTCAGAGTTCATCTTACTTGGAGTTGGGGTGGAGGAGCTTTGTCTGATGATGTGTTGAAAGCGAGGTATGCAGCCGTTAGCGTCATGATTGAGTGGATTTTATAGAAATGCTTTTCCAGAACTTTGTTAGAACTTCTTTTGAATCAGATACTGAGAAATAAGATACACATCACAGTAAGGTATAGCCATGCAGTCTATAGCTGTAAATAAATCAGGGAAATGATGTAATGATTTATTAACAATGACACTTTTGGCAGCCTGATGTGTTGTTTTAGTAAAATGATCTGCACTTGTTTTAACATACTCTAGGAATGTCCATGTTGTATACATCATCTATTATACAACAAGGGCCTTTTTTTATAGCAAGGCCTGTTCAGCATTAAATGTTAAACTGAATTAAACTTTGCAGAACTCGTCAGCAAAGATTTAGGATTCATAGTGAGAGTCTGTGTTTATTCTAAGAGCAGCTGAACATAAAAGTGTATACACACGCACACGCACACACAAATAGTAGATCTCTGCCTGATTTTGTGGTCAGATCTTAATCTGTGGTTTTGGCCTGAAGATGCCTAAAGGTTTTGCTTTTTCCGTTTCTGTAGTTATTGTCTTTTATCAAATGGAAGTTTGTAATAGCTTAAAGTCTTATCTTTGACTGTAGAAAATATTTTAATGTACAGAACAGTTTCACTGGATGTATTTTTAATAGGGATTCACGGTATAGGGTATCTGTTTAATATGGATATTCACTACCATTCAAAACATTGATTCTGATGTATTTTTCATTGGTTTTTAAAGAAATTAATAGTTTTATTCGGCAAGGACACATTTAATTGATCAAAAGATCATTTATAATAATAAGAAGAGTTTTTTAAGTGGCGAATAAGCATAGTAAAATGATTTCTGAAGGATCATGTGACTGAAGACTGGAGTAATGATGCTGACAATTCAGCTTTGCATCACAGGAATACATTACATTTTAAAATATATAGTATATAAAATATATACTGTATTTTTGATCACATAAATGCATAATTGGTGAACATTATACCTAAAAAAACAAAAAGACAAACATAAAATAAAATCGGTAGCTAAATTTCTTAGTGTGCTGTATACATATTTATATTTATAAGTATGGTGTATAAAAACCAGAATGAATAGTTAATATGCTACAAGTGAATTTAGGCATCAATCGTACGAATTTTTATTAGTGGTCATCCTAAAAACAGCTGTGAAGGGCCTTGTAACACCACTGGCCTGTGATTATTTAGCGAACGCAGCCACAGAATTTGCCTTTATATAAGCTGTGACATCATGGTTTGGTTTTTGATGCTGACTTGTGATAGGACACAGTTTAATGTTGCAGAAACGTTCTCACAGTTACAGTTTGAGAAAATAAAGAAGCTTTTGTTCACCCGCTCGCTTCGTGGTTGACTTGCTTTCATTTTTGAGGGGGAGAACCTCTAATTTGCCCGCAGGTGACACACAAAACCAAAGCAACTCAAGCAAAGTCTGCGTCTTCGTGTTCCTTTGGGGTAATTTGATAGCCAAATGCAACACAAACAGTCTCAAATTACACATTTTTCCGGTTATCGAATCACTCTAACGGTTTTTTCGAACCTCATTTGCTCTCTCCTTCTCATATTCTACACTACATTTCTCTCACTTTGCCTCTCTTTTTCTCACTCTTTTGCTTGTGCACTCTCTCTTTCCGCTCATTTTCTGCTCTCTCTGAGGAGTTGTCCTGGTTAGACCTCCGCTCGAAACGCTCGGCAACACAGAGGCTCTTTGTGGTTGCGTTCTTTCACAAGGTGTTTGTGAGAAAGAGCAGGATTTCGTTCCTGTGCTCTCCTTTCCATGCTTTTCCCCCCTTCTTTCTGTCTCTCTGTGGTTTGCTCAGTAAACACTCGTGTCCTACACATGCAGTTCATCATATCGAGACAAAGCTGCTGAATCTCACTGTGAGGAGGCCAGATTAAACGCAAGCTTTCGCTTGAAATTCCCTCTCTTCAGGGTTTCTCCTCTGCTTGACTTGGCCGTCTCCACCAGGCTTGATCTGAATGCTCTTTAACACACACACACACACACACGCATGCATTTAGAGGTCAGCTGCAGCGGATGTGGCCTGTTCGTGGACTATAGTTTTTTATATTTTTATTTCAGTTTTAGAGTGTTGTTTTAGCGCATCTAAGTTAAAATTATGTTGCTTTGGATACTAGTAAAAAAAAAAAAGTTAAAAACATTTTTTCAGCTAATGTTCACTTAATGACACGTGTCTTTTCTAAGATGTAGTTCCAGTTTTAGTTAACTATAATAATTGCTGTTATTTGCATTTGGTGTATGTGTTGTTTTAGCACCTGATTCTCTGAAGAAATGATTGAATTCAGGCACAGACACGTTTGTGAATATGGCACAAGTCATAATAAGCTTCATTTGCATAGATTTCTGCTGAAAGGATTGAAAATACTCATGGCACAATGCTATTTAGGTCTAGGTTGCAATTGTTTCTAATGATTGTGGGTAGTTGGTGAACAAGACGTTGAGTTTTGCACTAAAATACCCTGCGGCATGCTCTTTGAGCTGATTTACCCCAGAATGTACATAAACTTGTGATTTCTGATGTTTTCCAGGGAAATTAGAGGTTGATGAGGTATTTGTGCTATATACTGGCCCAGAGAAGAATTTTTTTTTTGCAACGATTGCCCGTTTGTATCTCAGTAATCATAATAGAGCTCCCAATTGAATGCCATTTAAGTATTAACTTTCTTCCTAAAATACCTTTGAAGAAATTTAAATTGAAGCAAATGAGGCCATTGTTGCTGTAGTAGAGTTTAAAGCTACAAAATGAAAGTGAATAGTTGCTCAGAATTTTTTTTACTTTAGATTACAGTTTTTGGCACTGTATGCAGGCAAATCTGTGCACAATTTGAAATCATATCTAAAAGTCACGAGAAGACAAACGTGAGTAATGTGAAAAACCTTCTGAGAAGCAGTCTCCTAAAAGTCACAATTCACACTCTATTTATAACAGTTGAGCTATAAAGAGATCTCATTTGAGTTTTTATCTCATCTATGAATGCCAACTTCTACTAAACTAACTAGAGAACCATTCAATTAAACTTATACAATGTGAAAAAAAATGTATTGAAGATTACTGGAGTGTGTTTTACAGGGAAATACTATTTCAGTCTTTGTAATTAAATGTTTCACACTTAATTTCTTGTAATTGTTCGATTTCCTACCAATTTCTGAATTGTTTCTAGATGAACTTTCAGTGTATTTTCAGTGTCTATTCACATAGACTTTCTTTTTTTATGGTCAGTTTGATCTTGTTTTGGTGAAGCAGCTGATTATTAAAGAGAATCTTCCTGAGCAAGTTGGTTAAAATATTTTCTATGCTTATTGATAAGAAGAAAATTCACAAACACACTGTAAAATGTGTTTTTTTTAAGTTGTAAATAAAACAAAGATTACCAGTGTACAAGAAAATACAATTTCAGTCTTTCTACTTCAAAATGTAGTTTTTATTTCAATTAGTTACTTGGTTTTTCTTTGTAAATAATTGTAAAAATGTAGCAATTTCTGATTGAAAATAGTTTCTACACCGAATGTTATTCGTGTTTGTAGCTAGTTCGCTGAATAATACCATCTGCTTTAATAGCATACACATTTGTCCTCAAGGTTTATAACCCCAGTACTGTGAAAACACATGTTAAGTATGTACAAGGCTGCATGCCTGCAGTGTGTTTGCTAAACGCATGCGTCTGTGTTGCACTGCGTGTCATTTTTGACCCATCCAAACACACTGACACACACACTTGTGCTCCTCCAGCCCTGTCATTAGTGCGGCTTTCATGTGGTCAAAGGGTGGTACAGAGACCTCTCATTATTCTCTTTTACAAGCACTTTCACTGTCTTCCTCCAGCTCTCTCTCTCTCTCCCTCTCTCCGTCAGTGTTGAAATATAAGACTCTTAGTGACTTTATATGAGTAAAACTCTTCTGTCGTCACACATGCGGGACGTGTTTTGAAGGCCTCAGGCTTTTGTTCTCGGCGGTGACGGCGGTCGACACAGGCCGTGTTTGTGCTAAGATGATGTCATAGCCGCGTGACCCCGTGGCCTACTGTGTTGTATATTTGTCCTGAAGCCTCTCGTCATGCTTTGCATAAATAAAGACGCGGCCGGTGTCTGCAGTTAAGAGCTCAACATGGGAAAGTGCTCTCCGCTGTGTTTTCCTTTCCTGATTTACAGCCTCTCTGTTGTGTTTATTAAACACTGAAATTAATTTCTGTTGCTGAACAACACTATAAAAACAGTAGAATGAATTGTGGTTTTTCGGAGAGGATAGATAGATGGATGGATCTACAGATGGTGGATGGATGGATGGAGAAATGTTCTAGAATAATGGATAAAGAAATAGTGTAACCTTATAACTACACAATGACCTATATAGAGTAAGAACTTAAAAGTAATTTATTAAAATGGAACTTAATATACTATAATTAATGTATATATTTACACTGCAATAACTACAAAATGAGTGCATGTGTTTTTTTATAGCTATAATAAAAAATAATCATATTATTATAACTACTTATTGTTAAACATTTCGTCTGGGTTTGGTTTGTAAGAAACCAATGAGTTTTAGAAATTACACAGATTAAAAAAAAAAAAGTTATAATGTCAAATTGAAAAATTGCACGAACTGCGCTTAAGGAATTTACAAAGTCAAACATTGTATTTATTGTATGTATTAAGAATTATCAAGCGTTGATCTGGACATCCCTAATGTACACATACAAGTCTAGATAGATACATAGAGTGACGTGTTGATGGATAATGGGAGGATTTCGAGAGGGTGTGACTGTGTGCGCTGGTTCACATGAGGACACGGGGCAGGTAAATCCAGTTTTGTGTTTTCAGCCCTTGGGCCCTCAATGTTCTCAGCAGGATCGGCCCTGTCTCACCTCCTCACCCTCCTCCTCCATCTTCATCTGCTCAGGACAGCTGAGAGCTTGCGTTCTTTCTGTCATCAAATAACATTTATCTCTGATGCTATGTTGGCCTGTTTTACTGGTGATTTCACATGTATTAATGAAACTTTAAACTGGCAAACAATTTGTTTGTCTCTCTTTTTTCCCATTCCAATAGATGTAAGATGGCTGTTCTTACTGGCTTGAGAAAGGGCTTTGATATTGTGTGGATGACCTGATCCTAGATCTGAATGCAGAGTTTGCCTCTCTTGGCCTTGTCTCAGGCCATTAGTGTGTGGCTGTAATTACCACAGCTAACTTTGTTAGATGCTAATTGTATTTTTGGTGGGAAACCCCATGACCAGTCTGAAGTAGTTTCCCATCAAGCCACGTCTCTGATCATATGCTGTTGTCATTGTTTAGACTTGGTTTCAATAGAAATGGTGGAACAGTTTACATTTCTAGATCACCTTTCCAGCATTGCGGTTTAGGTTTTTACAGTTTTCTTGGAGTCTCTCAGGTCTTGTGATTTTAGTATGTGCTCCACTGATGTGCAACTGTAAACGTCAGTAGAAGTCAGGATAGCGACCGAAAGGATTGTATAACGCTCCTGGGATTGTCTAGTTAACAGCAGGCATGTACGAAATTTGTGTGGCCCGGTCTGGAAATCATTTATTTTGTTATATCAATCAATGCGGCGATCAGAAAGATCCCATTAGAGAAGCTCTCAATCAGTAAGGAGTCTCGCAGCATCTCTGGAGCAGAAAGGGCCAGGAAGAGCGGTTGGTCTGGGCCCGGTGGGTCTCCTGAGGTCAGAGCTGTATCACTCACAAAGACATGCGGAATGCTGCGCCGCCGCCAACACAAACACACACACTCCGACGCTCCGCTAGACAGTCCTGCAGCTAGCTGGGTCTTACTCTCACATGCACAACCATATCAGACTGATGGCCAGAGGGTCAGCGGAGACTCCTGATCATCTCATAAAATGACATATATATTTTATAATTATATAAATAATTATAATAACATAATATATATGTAATATTAACAATAATAATATAAAATATATAATACATATTAAATAATATCTCAATGGCATTTTTGTTTAGTCTTTTTGTTTAGATTTGATTTGTTTTGTTTTTTTGGATGGAAAATATCAAAAATATACTACTGTCCAGAGGTCATGCACTTTTTCTTTATAATTTATGCATTTTAAATTTTAGCTCAATTTTAAATATATATTTGATAATATCTTTTTGTATCATTTTTTATATATAAATGTATTTATTTATTTATTTGCATCATAAATATCAAAGTGATGCAACTGCCGAGAACTCAGTATATTACAAAAAAATGTGCATTTGCACAGCACGGTGGTTTATCGCGTGTGTAATTGTGCAGCTGTGTGTTCATGAAAGCAGCTCCAGAATCCCACAGACATGAGTTTGGTGCGGTCGAGAGAAGACTCCACATATTGTTGGTCGAAATGCCTGTGCAAAAGTCTAAGAGCATGAAGGATCTTCACATTTGCTATCAATTTAGGACCTGAAAATAAGCAGCAGCTCTCTCTCTCTCTCTCTCTTTCTCCTGAGCAGGACCGAGATGAGGAATGTTTTTATATCAATGGGGGAAAAAGGATTGCGAGGGGGAAGGTATAAAGATGGCGTGTAACAATAGCAGTCTTTCTCCAGATGTGTGGCAGAGATTCTGACCTCAGCGTGACCTGTAGTTTGATCCGCGTCAGTCATCTGCCACCTGCCGACCGTGTAGCACACGCACAGATAGGGCCACATGTAGAAACGCCCTGTGCATGATGTTATTCCACGTGCTCCAAAGCCAAATTCCAGGACACACACACACTTGGTCATATTCATTCTTCAAGGCCGACTGCATTCGCCTGTTTCTTGCAGCATGTACGAGTGCAAGCATTCTCTTGGTTTTGCTGTGGTTTTGTGGCTGGAGTGTTTTTGAAAAAGCTTTTACATATATTGAGTTTGATGCTAACTTTAATCTGATAAACTTCCAACTGGCATCCCAATAGGGACTTTAGAATGTTTTTACGGATAGGTCAACTTCCAGGTCAGAATTGTTCCTTCACAACCAAAAAAATACAAATACAATATGGGAATGAGAATATAAAATTCATTCCACTATCTGATGTGAGCATAAGTATTGAAACAGTTTCCTCACAGGTCTTTTTAAGTGATCAGCCCAGTCCTGTTGCTTTATTTTGTTCAGATATTAAAATCAGGGAGTGTGTGGTATCAGTTATATCCATTGCTTTTGCATTCTGAGTCTTGCATTTTATGACGACAAACACACAAACCAGGATGAAGACGAGGGGAGCTGACTTTGAGAGAAAAGAACAGAAACATTTGGCTGCTCAAAGAAAAGACAATTAAAGCTATAGCAAAAACAAAGAGCATGGAGAAATCAAGAGTTTGGAAACTACCGGCGACATCAGCAACCAACAACGACCTGATCGGATGAGAAAAACAACAGTAGTTGATGACAGATAATTCATAAAAGCTGAGAAAATGAACCCTAAAAAACGGGTCTGTAAAATCACCAACAACCTCCAGAAAGCTGTGGTGAGCTCTGACAGTCGACACTCCATGGCTGTGTTTCTGGAACAGGCCTGCTCAATTTTAATGATGACTTAATGTATGATGACAGTAGCAGGATGAATTTGGAAGGGACCAAAACCATCTTGGCTACAAATCCACCAGATTCATAAGAAAGCGCTACATATTGCTTCAGGACAATGACCCAAAAACACCCTGCCAGTTCAGTCAAGAAGTTTATCAGGGCAAAGACATGTGAAGCCTGAGATTGCCCAATATCAATCTCCAGATTTAAATCCGATTGAACATGAATTTCACCAGCTGAAGAGAAGACTAAAGACAGAAACTTCACAAAACAAGCAACAGTCAGAAATGGCTGCATTAAAGTCTGGGGAAACGCATTTTAAAGGATGAGACCAAAAGTCTGGTGATGTCTATGGGATGCAGACTCACTGCTCTGATTACATGCAAGAGAACTGCAACTAAATATTAGCTTTTAATCTTTTACATCTGCCTTAAGTTCAACTGTTCCAATACTTATGCTCACATCAGATAGTGGGATGAACTCTAAAAGTCCTGTCCTTTTATTTGGTCAAACATTTGTGTTGAAACCGCTAATAATAAAATGTGACTTCTGTAGTTTTGTCTCAAATAAATCATATTTACAAATGTCTTGACTCCACAGCAAACAGAGCAAATTTTGTCTTTACTGTTCCAATACTTATGGAAGGAACTGTGTGTGTGTGTGTGTGTGTGTGTGTGTGTGTGTGCATATATATATATATATATATATATATATATATATATACTGTATATATATATAATTGTTTTTTTTTTCTTTAAATAAATTAACTCGATTTTTTAATTCAATTTTTAAATTCAAATAAATGCTAATATTTAGAATATTGACTTATGAAAAAAAATCTGAATTTTTTTGAGCAGCAAATCAATATTAGAATGATTTCTGAAGGATCATGTGACACTGAAGACTGGAAAAATGCTGCTGAGAATTCAGATTTGCATCACAGGAATAAATTACATTTTAAAATATATATATATTCAAATAGAAAACTGTAATTTTAAACTGTCATTTTTGACTTTATTTTGATCAAATAAATGCAGCCTTGGTGAGAATTAGAAGCTTATTTCATAAAAAAAGAAAAACCTTAATAAAACTTCACCAACCCCAAACCTTTTAATGTTAGTGTACATTGAATGAAGGACTAAAGCCGTTTCTGCAGACTAGTATATCACAGAAACTTAAGGAAATGTAAACAAAGCTAGTTTTATTTCACATTGCTTTTATCCGTTAGCTGTTCCAACACAAACAAACAAATGAAATGGCTATAATGTGATTCTTCGTATCATCGTTAAGATCCTTGCTAAGGGCTACATCTTCACACAATAATCTTTCATAACAGATCTTTTTGTGGACCTCGGATTCTCGGAGTGCAGCGTCGTGGTCCAAACGGAGAGAGAGACCAGATGTTTCTTTTGTTTAGGTTTGAACCGGGCGGAAAGGAAGGGTGTAGGAGTCGGTGGGCGGTCGGGTGTAAGGAAACCAAACCATTCACAGTTGAATAGCTCTGTACTGTACGAGTCTCTGTGTGTGTGCATATGTGTGTATGAGAAGCAGAGAACACATACTATATGTGTCCTTTGTGAACACTGTATCTGAATGTACTGTATATATATATATATATATATATATATATATAAATGAGCATTTCAGCTTGGGTATATCACTGACAAACCTATGGAAGTTAAGGTTGCAGTTAAGGATACATGACATTGGTAACACAACAGCCACTGGTCAATATTAGACACTTTGTGCATCACTGTTGGACATGTATCAGCAGATGTTGGCTATTGTACATGATCATTTTACCCTATTTTTATTTCTGTAATATAATGTTCATTACATTTTTTTAAAGAGTAGATTATGTTCTGATGCCTGATTCATTTTAATATTTAAAATAATATATTTTTCAATTCATAATATTATATATTTTTTATTAAATTTTAATATTATTAATTTTTCTGCCTTTCATAAATTTGCTTAAAATTGAATTTTTATTATCTTCCATTTATCATTTGCTGGCCAGTCTGAAAATAATTAATGGCTTTTCCGGTGACAGACAGAGGTATTAATATTTCAATGTTTTAAAAAGATTTTAATATTACTTCATTTTTATAGTAAGATTTTTTGTAAATCTTTAGTTTAAATTTAATCAAACTTTGCTGTTTATAAATATGGTAAAAAAAAATCTAAAAGCCCCAAGAAGCCGTGATTTACAGTGAATTTTGAGTATCGGATCGATGCATCCCTAATTCAGATAATCAGCTCATTAGAAGTGAGCTCCGTGCATAAACTGTGTTCCGATTGACGTAGTCTCTATACCATGTTGATTGCTCCCTACTCCCTAAGCAGGGGAAATCTGTTGACATTTACTTCACTTCCGAACGTTCATTCACGGATTTTCGCTGCACAACGTCTTCACACACAGACAAGTGTGACATCATATACCTCTGTAAATAAATACAATTTAAATTGACGCCTTGCACACTTCAGTGCACTTTGAATGGAACTTATACGTTCGTGTCGAACTGGAATCATGGCGGAATATCTTGTGTCTTCGCACTTACGTTCAAATAGAACAAACATCTGAAGCGATGGAGCAGCAGTACTTACCACACATTTGACAAGAGTAGATGTTTGTCAGTGGTGCTCAGGATCTGCAAATCATTCGACATGGTTCTATCAGACATTTCTTCTTACTCTATGTGGTAAGTGAACGTTCATGTACTGTAATGCAACAGGCTACCTCTAGCAAGCACATTGTAGTGTCTCCTTAGAACATGTTCTTTATCATGCTTCGGGAACACCTCTTACCCCTCCAACCCTGCCCCAGATGACATCGTCCATCACGATGTTTCACTGTACCAGTATTATATTATAAACATAATTGTGGGTATTTCATGGAAATGTATAGTTAAAATACTGAAATTGATCCTTAATAGACTAGATAAATATTGATCTGATGCTCATAGTTGCATTGAAATATCCCCTTTCTCAGATTAATTCAGTGTAGTTTTATTAGCAGTTTTTAATCTAGCTATTTTTTTTAGTAAAAGTAAAATGACTTTGTGCACACCCATATTTGTGTGTTTAAATAATGGCATGTTGGCAGTCAATCATACTGTGTGTGTGCATGCCTGATTAGCTAGGAGTAAAACCACATTCATTACAGTCATCAGAGCAGTGGCTGCGACTCAAACCTCAAACCTGACTGTAGCGTGGTACCTCGATCCAGCCATCCTGGCTCAGCCTCTGCGGTGGAAGGTGGGTCTGCCTGAGGAGAAACCCAAGCCTGGATGCGTGGAGTCTGAAACGTGCTGCTCGTTCTCTGACAGGCTCATTATAGACAGAAATCACGGCTCGGCTTTATACTGGACATTTGGCTGCATTTATCCTACTCTTTGAGTGCGTGTGGTCAATACCACAGAAACCCTGTTCATTTTTTCCAAATCAGTTCGTTCAGATGGGTCACTTAAATATAACGGCTGAAAAAACTGTTAATTGATTTTTTCAAATCATCACTTGACCAGATTTCCTATTTTCTTTCTTTTCTTTTTTTTTCAATGGTGAGTTAGAGTTAGGGGTTGCTATTATTATTATTATTATTATTATTATTATTATTATTATTATTATTATTATTATTATTATTAATGATGATTGGCAAAGACCCACAACACCCTACTACCATTCCAGCAAGTTCTGAACAAGTAAACATCATATACACACGCTCAGAAATATACAAAAATCTCAAATAATTAGAATATCATGAAAAAAGTTAATGTTTTTTTTTTTACTTATTTCGAAATGTTCAAATATTTTAGATTCATTACATGTAAAGTAAAACATTTCAAAAGTTTGTTTGTTTTAATTTTCATGATTAGAGTTTACAGTTCATGAAAGTCGAAAATCCAGTATCTCAAAATATTAGAGTACTTCCTTAGATCAATCAAAAAAATGATTTTTAAAACAGAAAAGTATAAGTTCATTTATGCACTTAATACTTGTTCTGGGCTCCTTTAGTACAAACTCCAGCATCAGTTGTGTCATGGAAGCGATCAGCCTGTGGCTCTGCTGAGGCATTATTGAGTGTTCAGCTTGTCTGTTTTGTTGGATCGACTGTTTCTCATCTTTCTCTTGAAAATATCCAATAGATTCCATATGAAGTTTAGGTCAGGCATGATGCCTTGCCAATCAAGCAAAGTAATATCATGGTCAGCAAGCCACTTGGAAGTGGTTTTGGCACTGTGTGCAGGTGCTGAAGTCCTGCTGGAAAAGGAAATCAGCATCTCCTTAAAGAGTATGAATGCATAAAAAGATGGAAGCATAAAATGCTCCAAAATCTCCTGGTAGATGGCTGCATTGACTTTGGGCTTGATAAAAGACAATGGACCAACACCAGCAGATGTCACAGCACCCCAAATTATCACTGACTTCGGAAACTTCACACTGGACTTCAAGCAGCTTGGATTCTGTACCTCTCCAGTCTTCCTCCTGACTCCAGACCTTGATTTCCAAATGAAACACAGAATTCACTTTTATCTGAAAAGAGGACTTTGGACCACTGAACAACCCCAGGTAAGATGCTTCTGATGTTGTTTCTGTTTCAGAAGTGGCTTGGTAGCCACAAGACGTCTGAGCGTGGTGACCCTTGATGCACTGACTCCAGCTTCAGTCCACTCCTTGTGACGCTCTTTTGTGAAGTGTTTGAATTGGCTTTACTTGACAGTATTCTCAAGCTTGAGGTCATCCCTGTTGCTTGTGCACCTTTTACTACCCAATCTCTTCCTTCCAGTCAACTTTGCATTCAATGTACTTTGCTACAGCACTCTGTGAACAGCCACTCGTTTCATTAATTACCTTCTGTGACTTACTCTCTTTGTGGAGGGTGATTGTCTTCTGGACCATTGCCAAGTCAGCAGTCTTACCCATTATTGTGCTTTCAAAGATCAAGACATACATGGAATTTATACTGTTGGGATGGTCATTTAATGAAACTCAAATGTAAATATTCTAATATTTTGACATACTGGATTTTTTACTTTTTGACACATGAGCTCTAAGAGCTAGTCATATAATGTTTTAAATGTTTTACTTTATATGTAATGAATATAGAATATATGAGGTTCGCCTTTTGAAAAAAGTTACAAAAAAAATATTTTTTTGTGATATTATAATTTTTGGAATTGCACCTGTGTATGTTAAATTATATACTATCACACAAACAGACAAATAAATGATTGTTTTTTTTATAGTGAAATATTATATTTTAATATATATTTATATATAATTACCACTTTTTCATAATTCATACTCAAAATGAAATGCGCCTGTGTAAAATAAAATAAACATTTTAATAAACACACACACAAGTATTTTGAGTATTATTTACATAAGAGAATTTATATAGAATTTATTATAATATATAAAATATATTTTAATAATTATATGGAGTTATTTTTTTTGCATTCATAGCAAAATTTAATTAACTACAAAAGAATCTTATTTTATATAACATTTCTATAGAGTTTATTAAAGTAATTTCACTTTGCTGGTACTTATTACTACATTTCTGCAAAAGTAACAAATTACTGACGGAAAATTGACACTAAAATATAATAACTATATACACTGATGAACGTAATGATTATAAAACCACAAAAGAAAACATAATTATATTGGAGTAGTCGATGCAAATTAAAAGCAAAATAAAAACTACATTTGCAATTATAATAACCTTGAAAGCATCACTGTACCAACTTGATGTGGATCAAGTAAAATCTGCTGAAGTTGTGGTGCAAAGGTTTAATGTGGATGCAGAGTTTTGACTCTGCTGTGGTGTTTACAGTAGTTCCACATCAGCAGATAAGAGTGGTTTATGACTACAGTAAACAGTCTTCGCCCGTCTCCTCTTTCTCATTTCAGATCGTCTGTCTCCCTTTTCTCCTTTTCTTTTGCCTTTAATTCACTTTCCTCGTTCTGAAGGAACGGCAGAAACACGTTGTTCTTATCTGCCGTTTCCTGTGTCTTTGATATGTGTTTACATGTGTTCAGGGTCAGGATGGGACAGTGTCAGTTAGGAAAGCACATTCATGCTGTTGTTCTGCCTCAGCATAGCCAAGGTAAATCTCAGCACGTCCAGCTTCCCCTGGATCTGCTCCGGGTGACTGTCAGGATTACAGTGAGTGTGTATATGTGTGTCGACTTGGGAGCAGATTTGTTGGCTTCGGTGTGTTTACGTGAAGGTCTGTTGAGCTCCTTGTATGTCCACACTCATGATTTCTTGTGTCTGCACACATATGTTTGGGATTTATTGTGTTTAAGTGTATATGAGAGAGTTGTATGTAGTTTGTGAACGGCAGGCGTGTTTATAAGGAAGAGGAAGAGCAGAGTCATGGAAAGTGGAACCACCAGGTAAAGGTCTTGTTACAATTATTTGTAAAAAGAAACTAATTTATGTTTTTTTAATGATTATTAATATTATAATTTTTTATGTAAGTACTTTATAACCACAACCTTACAGTGTAGTTACACCTTTAATGACTATATTGAAGTCGTATAATACACTATATTTTATTTTATTATACTATTAAGTATATTATTTTAATTGTAAGCATTTTTCCAGTTAATAATTGATACCAGACCTTTAACAGATGATTCCACATTTCAGCCTTATAACAAAATTTATTTTTTAATTAAATTAAAGAATAAGGAGTTTATTGTAAATCTGCATTATAGTCTTTAAAGGTACTACCACCTGGTAAAGGGTTGTTTTAACTGTTTAATTGTTCATTTTACCCTTATTAATGCATTTTACAAATAATTGTAAATTCATCTCTATTAAAAAAAAATAAATATATATATATATATATATATATATATATATGTGTGTGTGTGTGTGTGTGTGTGTGTGTGTGTGTTAGACTTTGTGTACTGTATTTATAATAATAATTATTATAGCATATATCTTATTTTTAAATAGTATAGTTATGTTACACAAAAGTTGGGGTGTCATAAAATGATTAATTTATTATTATGATTGCATAAATATTTGATATTATCATGAAATATTGGTATGGCAGTATTCGGCGTGTACTGTACCTGCTGACTCACAGATGTTGCCTCTTCCTGCGGTCTCTGACTGGTGGACGGGGTTTGAAGTGGTTGGTGTGAAGTGTGTCGGGGTCAGAGGTTAAAACAATCTGCCCCCCTCCCTTTGTCCTCTTCTACCCTCATCTCTGCTTCTCTCTTTCACTCTCTCCTCCACACTAGATCACTTCCAGACCCTTTCACCCGACCCGAGGGGAACTAGCTCTGATGAAAACAGCTTTCACATGCTTCTATTGGGAAACCTCAAATGGCTGTTATGCGTTTAAAACGAGTCACGATCCGATTCTGATCTCTGTGCATCAAAATAGACAACATGCAAATATTTGGTCAAATATTCTCTACTTCACTATTCTAATCCACTTCACCTCATTAACACCTTAAATACTGCCCACGTTTGCAGCTCGCTAGGTTTTAGAACGTAGCTGTGTTCATTTTTCAGAGTAAAAGTGAATCCAAGTGAAATCGAATGGCAACATGTTTCTGTTTGTAAAGGATTACTGAAGCTGCCAGGATTTATACTGGAAACACAAACACACGCAATAAAACTCCATCTTACAGCAGACATTTATTTTAAGGTGATGCATGTACATTTTTGGATGAAAACACTTTCTTCTGTCCCAGAGACAACTGTAAGGCTGACTTCCTGGGGAGCGTAAACACTGCGGCTCTGTGGTGCTTTCCAAACATCGCTCTGTTTGTTTGATTGGTCAGCTGCTGGCTTAACAGTGGCTTGAGTCAGGGACAAGGCTACCTCAGCGGATTCTGCTTTCATTTGAATATTATTTATTCATGGAATATGTTTATTTTTGAATTTATTTATTTATCAGTTTAGGATTTATATATATATATACATTTAATTCTACTTTTTACTATTTGTAATAGTATTTAAAAACATGTATTAAAATTTGTTTACATTACTTGGAATTGGATTGGAATTGTTATATTATTGTATGGAATTTATTTTAAATAGACGTATTTAGAATAAACTTCAATATGATCCATTGGTGTGGACACTAGTTATAGTTATCACTAAAGCTATTAGTTCTTAGGCTCGTTTTTGCGTTTGCAAGAAATAAGAGTGTGTGTTGGAGTGTTTCTGCTTGAAATTGTTCAGCATGTTCAATCATTGTAGTTTCTTATGAGCAGAATGCTGTGCTGCAAGCTACTCTAAGAATGTGTGTGTAAAGTGTAAGTGTGTTTGTGTGTCCATGTGTGTAAAACAGTGTGAGGTCGTGTAAGCCTCTCAGCACTCGGCATGCCAAGCAAAAGCCTTGTAATTCTAATGAAAGCACTTCCAGTTTCGAAGCCTCTCGTACTGATAAACTACAGATGGAGGGAAAGACAAAAGACTTTTCACTTACTAACAGACTCCCAGTGGCACACAAGTTCTACCACACTTCAAGACATACTCCAGCAGTTTCACAGTCTTCACACTGTCATCCAGATCTCTGCATCCTCTGATGGTTTCTTCACATTTCAGACATGCATTACTTGACGTAAGAGTATAGTGACCCTGACTTATTTTTTCTTCTTCTTTTTCTCATTTCATGTGCTGCGGTTTCATTCGACACATCTCAACCACAGGTAAGAAAACACATCTACTTCTGCTACTTTATACTACATATGCATGCCTGTTACATATCAATACTTGAATCCCACTGCGAACAGATGAGAGCTGCACTCTTTGCCCTATTGGGCCTCATTCTCTTCCTTTGACAACTTCTAATTTATGCAAATACAAAAAATATCCCTGTACACAAATGTTACAAAAAAAATTATTTCTGAATAGTTTTTTTCTTTCTTAATCAAACTTTATATCTCTGTTCCAAACATAGTGAACTGACTTGCTGCCTACATAGAGTAGACAAATGCTTTTTAAGGCAGAGTGCTAAATGAAACCAAACTTAAAGTAACTGAAAGGGACTGATTTTGAATGAAATACAGATGTTCAAAAGGAACAACATAATAAGCATAAATTTAACTTCTTGTTGGAATTTTTAAATGGTTTTATTTATTTATTTATTTATGTTTATTTTAATTTACATATTATTTGATGGAATTTGATTATTTGATGGAATTAATGTATTTATTTATTTAATTCATTACAGATGACAAAATGACTATCAAAATCATTCAATAAGTATAAATATACATATCACATTTAATGTCAGATTAAATTGTATATTTAATCATTAATATATTTTTTTTATTAATTAATTTTTAATGCTTTATTAGTTTTTTATTGATCTTTTTAAGAGAGGTCATTTTTATATTATTTGATGGAATTTGTTTATTTTCATTTTATTTATTTTTTTAAAAATAAAATGATAAAATTTTGTTTACTTATTTACACAATTCTTTAATCAGCATAAATATACATATTAATTTCAGTTGAAGTAGTAAATTTTTTTATTATTTTAACAACCTTTTGCATTTTAATCGATATTCCTGGCTTCCCTGTGTATTTAAAGTGTACATGTGAAAAAAGCTATCTAATCTCATGATGCATTGAAATGCTGCCTGTGGAGTCAGCTCCCTAGGTTTTGGAACAGAGCATGCACTGTATGTTTCCATTGAACTGCTAGGCACATATAGGCAGAGGGTGTTTGAACAACATGCCGAATGTGACGGTAAGTCCGTGTGTCCAACAAAGTGGCTTTCCCCACGGCTAGAGTATTTTCTCAGTTGTTTTCAATGGAAGAGCCGCATTTTTTTAAAACGTCAAGAGCGTGTCGAGTGCTAAGCGTCTTTTTCACACTGAGCGTTTGGGCGTTTTACTTCTCAGTGCCATGAGTTGAAGAATGTTAAACTTCCAGTAAACTCTGCGCTCATCACTGTCACTTTCTAGTCAGCCAACCAATCAGAGTGGAGGAGGCGGGACTAATACAGATAACCCTGCTTGTACAACGACTGAACAACAATGAATAAGTTATTATTGCTTGTCTCCGAGTATTTATGTCTTTAACAGTCTGAGTTACCGGACTACCATAATGTTGTTATTAAAAAAATAATAAAAATAATAAAATAATAAAATGCTGCGCTCTCAAGTGTTGACAGCTGATGGTTATTAGTAAAGCACCTCACGTTTTCAGCAGGCAAAAAACCATTTTGGTGGACACCCAGCCTTAAGGGCGGTTAAATCTGACCACAGTAATAGATCAGTGTGCAACAAGAACCATATTATTAATGTCATTCTAATAATGACGGAGGATGCAGATGCCAAAGTGCAACCAAACATGCTATAATATCTGATTCACATTCTGCAAGTCCTTCTTCTGAAAAGTTCAATGTCACATCCGAAGTTGCATAAGTGACCAGTCAAAGCCCAATATGTACATCTTCAGTCCAAGTTTTGTCAGATAAGATGTGATTGCGTCTACGCTTGATCATGTGAAATTGTCTCATCCACTGATTCGAGTGTGAACAAAAAGAATCTGCTTCTGCACTGATGAAGTCACACTTTTTGGTTCAAAAATTCTTTGTCAGTTGCGATGTGTCCCATTTATTGTATCATATCAGAAAAAAATTTGCAATTTTTTGCAGTTTTGTTACACCCCTTAATATACTGTGATTCGTGTCCCGGCCTGATGACACAAAACCCTTTCCATTTCAAAAGAAGCATTTGTTGCATCCAGCGGGGACATAATTACTGATTATAATGACTTATACTGTGTCTTTATGCGTTATGTTGCATTTCGTGTAGCATAAATATAAAACCATGGTTTCATTTGTGATCAGAGAAACTATAAACAACAAGAGCTACTTTACATTGCTCAAAACTCACGTTTGATTCATCAGTAGCACATCCTTTAAATATGAAAACGTACTTACAGGCTGTGAGTCCTCCGTAAAATGTGCTCCACACATCTGAATATTTGGCTTGAATTGTTCTGGAACAGTGTTGTAAATGCATTTTAATGGCTGATTTGTAGTTGTGTCCTCTTTTGGAAGATTGTTTGGCTTTCACAACGAAACACACATCGTCCGACAACATAGCGGACGCAGCAACAATGATACAGCCAGAATCAAATTAACCTTTGTGTGAATATTTGGTGCGGTGTTATGCAAATCATCCCACACAGTGACGTAGAGATGTGGGGTGTGTTTGAACAAGGCGTTTTAGGAGGGCGTGGCCGAGTCTTAACTTTTATAAAGAATATCTCTTTGCGTTTGAGACTTTAGTGTTTGCAACTTTAGCGATCTTATCTACTGTATGCACAAACAGCTTTTAACACTCCAAAGAGACTGGAAAACTTGAAATAACATCATATGACCCCTTTAAGTGGCGGTGCAAGTTAACACATTCAGTAAAGAGAAAGATTTTCTTTAGACAAGTGTGCACTAGACCAGGAGCTTGGATCAAAGCAAACCAGGTCAGTTTTGATTCATCATGTTGCATTTAAAGAGGCTTAGTGTCTTGAAGCCTTACGCCCCACTTGAGGACCCTGTGTGTTACTGATAAACAGGACAGGATCAGCTAGGTACCACTTGAAAAGGGAGTACATGCTATTCGCTGCTTAGCCTCTTTGTGCCATTCGCATCAGTCTCCATAGAAACCAGGGCCTGCTAACGCTATTTTCTGGTCGGATGCCAGCACAAACTGGAGAGGGCCAAACACACAACATAGCAATGCGGATTTATGGTGCCACATAATAACAATGACTTCATATGCATGATTTCCCATCATGCTTCACACATGGCAGATGTGTTCAGTAAGAACCTCAAGCACTGCTTTTACCAGTTTATGTAGGTGTGAAATGCACAGCATAGACAGGTTTTCATGTCTTGTAGGTTCTTGTATTGAGAGTTTATAAAAGTGCCATATGATATGGCAAAATCAATTGTATTTTACAGCTTGATATGTTCAACCAAGCATGTGATTTTGCCAGCTTTAAATGCATCAAATATCAGTTTTTTCTTATTACAATATTTCTAAACATTAAATATTTTTTTCATTTATTGTCAAAATTTTTAGATTTTTTGTAAATATTCATATTATGTTTATATATTCTGTTAAATATTATAAAAAGTTAAAAAGTAAAGTTAAAAAGTTAAAAAGTAAGTTTTTTTACAAAATATATATATTTTTTCCCTTTTTCTCATCACAATATTTTCTAGCATTTCTATAAAATATGTAAATCTTTAAACAATTATTTTATTAAACATTTATTTTTAAAATATTTTAGATGTGTTTATTGTTGGAAAAACCTATATATTGCTTTTAAAGTTTAAAACATGTTATTTAAACATGTATAGTTCACAGTTAATTGTGGTGACAGGATTGCAAAAATGTCAAACTACATATGAAATGTATGAAAAGGCATTTGGGTCATATTTTATTTTTATGATATCTTCCGTTTTGGCCACCTCATGCAAATGATTACCTTTCAACAGGGTTGAAGTGTCTGTGCCATATCCATCGGCCAGCCTACAGTAATAGTGCATTTGCAGCTGTTTTTGTAAAGCAATCTTCATCCTCGTCCTCCTCTTCCTCTCTGACAATGGAACTTTGGTCTTAAGCTCCATTCCAGATGGTTTCTGTTAAGGCTTTTTTCACCAATTATTTTATACACCAAAGTTCAGTGTCTAAAGACAAGGTGTGTGTGTGTGTGTGTGTGTGTGTGTAGGGTGACAGGAATGAAGAAAGTGACATAGAAGAGTGAAAAAAAAAATGTATTAAAGCAATTATTCCATCAACGAGTACTAGCACATTGCTCTTCTGGGCCCTTTTCGGTTGGGTTTCCTGTTTCTTTTTTAATAAATAAGGACATATAATGTAATATTGATTTAAATCCCATCTGTCAGAGTGACTTCATCCACCCCCACTCCCTCTGCTCTTTCTTGGAAAGGAACCATGGATCCGGGCTGCCAGAAATAATTGCTTGTTTGCTGCTATTTGGTTAAAATCTGTCACAGAAAGAAAGAGAGAGAGAGAGTGAGGAAGGGAGAAAAATGTGAAGCAAATGCTTGCATTTCCAGGCCTTACAAAACATAGCCGTTAGCTTAGCTTTCTCGTCATCGCTCATGTGGCTGAAGTTGCCGTCTTTGTTTTTTTTAGTGTCTTGTGTGAGGTTTCTGAGCAGTTTAAAAACACAAATGTTTGATCTAAGCAACTGTTAGCCGCAGCGCTGTTGTTAGCAGTGCGAGGTAAAGCGCTGTATGTTTGAGCGTGTCTGTCTCTGTGTGTGTTTATGCGTGCGCTCCGAGTCTCAGTCTGTCTGCAGGGTAGAGGCTGGATCGCGGCCCAGTTTGGCCGGAGCCCTGTGCGCTGTGCCAGGCTAGTGTTCACAGTGTCTCCATGCTCCCCTCCCCAAAGAATCGTAAACAATAAACCCTCTGTTACTTTTAACCCCCTCACGTGTCTGCCTCTCTCGCTTGCTCTCCACGTCCCGTCTGTCTTTCTCATACGCCCCCTCACACCATCCTCTTTTCGTTCTCACTCATTTCGTCTGCTTGGGTTTGATCCCGTTCACCTCTTCGGCAAATGCACATGGCACTTTTAATGAATAGGGTTCACTTAGGTGTCTCATTATGTTTTGTAAAGCATTTTTTTTGTTGTGGAGAGCTATTAGATATATTAAATAAACTGTTATCTAACATAAAATTTGCCAAGGATTAGTGGTTTCTTGATTTGCATCCCAGTACTGGCCTTGACCCTTTTGACGATAATCAACAATTAATTAAAACATGCATTATTTCATAATTGGACCCTTATTTCATATTTTGTTAAATAGTTTTTTTATTTTTATAAAATATCTAAAAATAAATATTTAATATTGATTAATATTTATAATGTTTGTTTTGTTGAAAGTTTTTGTAATTTAATTTAATTATTTATTATTTTGTATTAAGTTGTATTAATGTTTACACTTTATATATATATATATATATATTTGCTATGAAATACTAAAATCACCAGTGTTGTAAACTGTTTTTAAACATTTTATGCTAAATTTTGGTGACTGTTGCAAAAATGTCTAAGTTCATCTGAAGCGCATCAACCTCCTTATGCTGTCAATTCTCCGCTGTCCTATCCAACTAAAGACATTTACCAACAATATAAGTTGAAAAAGTTTTTTTAATCCTATTGGTAGAAGGAGCTGAATGCGCGGATACAGCCGCGGTGTGTCAGCGGCCCAGCTTCTTTTTCAGGACAGCAGTATATTTTACTACGCTGCTGAGATGAATTCTTTGTTTATACCCTCAATGTATTTGGTTTATCTATAATCAAAACAATGGCTGGATAGTAATGATTTTAATAAAAGCCATGCAGTGTTTCGGCCGTGGCCCAGTACTAACCTCTCAGATTGCGAGTTTAATGTGGCAATCATGTTCCTCGTCACAGGGCTGTTATCCCCAATCCCTCCACACGCACACACGTTACAGCCCACGACTGTAAACAGATGTTGCTCTAATCATTCTCTAATGAGACCGGTCATTCATTGGCCCATCTGTAAGTTTCTGCATCACACTGAACAGACTTGAATGAATGTAAAATTATAAGAGGCGTAACAAGAATGTAAAACGCATTCTGCTGTCGCTACAATAAAGCAACATAGTGACTGAAAACAGAGACATTTCTAATATGTTTTTTTAAAAAATAGCTAGGAAATGACATAACTTGGCACTTTTGTTGTTTTATATACAGTACATGTATCTTAGAAAAATGTCAAAATGTCAAGATTTTGCAATAAAGGTTTTTCAGATGTGATCGAAGCAGTGTTAATTTTGACACGAAATTTTAATTTAGTTTTAGTCTTAGTCTTTTGACTATAATTCTTTTTAGTTTTAGTCAAGTTTTAGTCATCTGATTTGTTTTAATTTTAGTCTTATTTTAGTCGACTAAAATTGCTTGGTATTTTAGTCGACTAAAATTGCTTGGTATTTTAGTCGACTAAAATAAGACTAAAATCAATAACAGATTTACTAGACAATTTTTTACAGCTGGTATAGGAAACAAACTTAACCAAAATATATAAAACACAAATTCAACTTTATTTCAACACAACTGTGTCTTTATTTCGATTCAAAAGCTTTTATGCAGCAACAAACACTGTCATGATAATGTAAACAATAACTAGCTGCCAATTGACCATCAATAAAAGAAAAATAATGTTAGGTCCAGGACCTTAAAGCTTACAGCTGAGCTGAACAATAAGTGCATACATTTAAAGTAAATATTTAATAAGTTGGCAGCTAGGTGGATAAAAAAAGTAACAAGATTTTATAAGGTATTCATTTGTCTAGCAATATTGTATGTTTTAAATACTACATTATAGCTAGATTTGTATGTATAATGATAGGATGTGAACATTCATGTTTCACATGACTAATATAGAAATATTTGTGATATTGTCAACAAGTAGAACATTATAAAATATACTAAACATTAGTATTAATCAAATGTATTTATCATGATATTACGTATTAGTATTGTGCTCGCATCTAATTTGAAGAAGGTATTTTAAAAAAGTATTTTACAGTACTTTTCAGTTCGTAATATTTAATGCTACAACATCTACGCACTGCACTATTCCAATTTTGCTTAGCTCAATAAACAAAAGAACATCGTTGTAAAATTACATTTCAGAAAATGTCCGGGTGGCTCGTCTGTTAATGTCTTTTCAAATTGGTTGTGTTCTTGCCACGAATGAGCGCTCCGCGTGCTTTACACTTTGTTTTGTTTTGTTCGTCGTCAAACGTGAAGTGAGCTGTGGACATTTTGTCGCTCTTTTAGACAGTAGGGACTTTAAGCAACAGCTGCGAATGGAACGGCTACAGCGACCGGAAGTTTGCCGTCACACCGCTGTAGCCAAGAACGTAAAAGTCACTAAGCAACGGTAAAACAGAACAGCGCAACGCAGCATTAATTCATTTATTGAGATCCAAAAAAATATATAATTTAAAAAAGCAGGAGAAGGATTGCTTTTGGCGTTAAATGACAATCTTTTGTCAGAAGAGGAGTTTTTAATATTGTATGATGTAAATAAGTCTAAAAACATAACATTTATTTACCTAACCTCTCACGTTGTAGCGACTCTGGCAAATCAGCTGTTCTCCCGTAGTAGACCGTTAAATTAGAACGTCACAAAGTAGCAGTTAAATTCGCGCAGGCGCAATACAACGCCAGAATGGCGTTGCCGTTCCACCAGAGGCTGTTGCTTAAGGTCCCTATCACCTCTTCGAATGCCGTCTTCCCGGGAGCTCATAAAAACTGAAAACCTTCGCTTCACGTCTCAATGAGTCAGGCTCTGATTGGTTCTCTTCTCTCATGCAGTCTGTTCTTTTTTGCCGGTTCTTTTGCTCATTCCTGGCATCTCTCCCGTCTGCTGATTTGATTTTCGTCACAGTCTATTTTCGTCTCGTCCTTTATTCGTTGACGATAATGTCAATCAATTTAGTCATAGTTTTAGTCTCCATCAGTGCCTTCTATTTTAGTTTTCGTTTCGTTTTCGTCGGCAAAAATATATTCGTGACGAAAATAATGACGAAAATATTTAGTCAACGAAATTAACACTGGATCGAAGACGCTTGAAGTTTGAAGGTTGTAAGTGTGAAGTAGTTTTGAGTTTGCAGCAGTTTAGGGCCCTGTAAAATTCATTTTATTATTTCCCAAATTCTGTTTGGTTTCATTAAATCATCAATTATCATTAATAATCAAAAGTATCTCTAATTAACTGATTTATATATATATATATATATATATATATATATATATATATATATATATATATGTTTTTTTTGTCTTTCTCAGAAATACTAATTTAATTCATTAATAATTTTTCTGATAAAGAATTTCTGGTAAAGAATTTCTCTGCTAATGATTCCTTTAAAAATAAAGTTTTAATAATTATTTTATTAGTAGTTGTATCATTACTATAGGGCGTGCGTTCAAAACAAGGGCGAAGTTTGATGAAGCCGTGAATGAGTGTGGAATCATGGGAGTTGTGGTCTTCATCCCCACAGCCAATGCAATTCGACGGGACTCGGTCTGATAAAATGCATTACACATTAAAGCGTCTTTGGTGTTTCCATGTTTTCTACAAAACAAATCAAGGGTGTATGACTTCATTGGAAGGCGATACAATAACACTATGAACACGGTCCGTGTCACTAGATAAAATTGCTTATTTCTCTGAATTTAAACATTCTTTGAAACATTTGTGATAATTTAAGTACACAAGTCAGCAAAATATATAACACTGTTCTAGTGGTTTGTGGATATTTTAATAAAGAAAAAAATTACAGTATTATATATATATATATATATATATATATATATATATATATATATGTATACCATACCACAGTTTCTTCAAGTTAAACCAAACTTTTATTTTGACGGTTTGTTCTAAAGACCTGCTGCTGCTTTTTTCTCAAAAGAAATGGTAAAATGCTCATGACTCTCAGAGCAGTTCTAGATATTATGTTCATGTTTTCATGTACTCATATATTGTGCTAAAAACACAGTGAGCATGTATGTATGTAATCTGCACTATTCATTCACACAGGGACATGCAGAACATATAGGATCCATATGTAAATAGTCTTTTTTCAGCTTAATATTCACAGACACTTGTCCATACCGCGTTTTGATTCAAGTGTACTGACATACTTCTGATTATTCATCCCAAATTTGGCAAATTGCATGACATAGTAATATATTAGCCTCTACACAAATGCACGATAACATTGTGTATTAAAATCGCACCCTGCAGTTTTGCCGTGTACCTCTTTAAATGCTCGTCAAAGCCTTATCGATTCTGATTGGCTGTCAAAGTTATTATCGTTTACCATTGGTAAACAGTCACTCTGAATTTCGAATGTCGTTCTTCTTCTGTTTCATTATCGTTATAGTTGTGTGGATCCTGCTATTCTTTCGAATTTAGAATGATTTTTAGAATTATATTAAATTGTTATCGTTATAGTAATTGTCCTTATTGTAAACATGCCTTTATTCGATTTATCATTGGTTAACAATGTCACAGTTTTCTGCATTAATTCAGTTCATGCATGATCACAGGTACAAATATCAATGAACTCTTATGATCAAAATTAAAAATGTAAGTTATTTAAAGAAGCTATACATTTCATAATATTAGTTTTACTGTTTTGTCTTTTATTTTTAATCTAAAGGGTTTCATAATGAGAAGCTGTTTTTGTTTCGCTTTTTGAAACCCTTGTTTTATCATTAATTTCCAAATTGTATCGTAACTCATACTATTATAGAAGATTTTGGTCACACTGCCAAAACCGAAGTAGAAATCACATTTAAACGATGGCAGAATGGTAAATTACATTAGTGCGGTTGCACAAACAAGTCTGGGCAATTAGATGAAAGAGTGTTTGTAGCTTTCAGGGCCAGAAATGAGTTATTTGGAACCGAACATTCAGTTGTTGTGCGTTTACGTTACATTTCAATTAAACACCATATGGTGGAACTTAGCGGTGATGTTCCATAACAAGCATGCAACCATTATGGATACATAAACATTCAGCAGCTATTATTAAATAACGTCTCAGTTTTTCTTGTCAGTCCCAGAGGGGAATTTCTCCACTCTCTCTTCAGCCACACTACGCCCCCTGGTGGCCTGGATGAGAACTCATGTCTTCTCCATTCATGTTAGTCAGGGTCATGTTTTTTTTCTTCCTCTTTGACAGAGGCTATATACACAGGAATGGCCTCTGTGCACACGTGAGCTGTATTTACGCAGAATGGCAACATGTGGGTCTTTTCTCCGCTGCAGTTTGAATATTCCACAGCCGTACTCATGGTTAAAGACGAGGGAAGCCCAAAACAATCTGACACAGAAGAGAGAGAAAGAGAAAGAGAGAGAGAGAGCGGGAGGGAGAACAACAAGGTCATTTAGTGTGCTCTCCAAAGAATGACTTCACTTAAGCCATTAAGAGTGAATGAAAAGCAGACGCCCTGCTCTGCGCTGGTCAACTTGTGATGCCAGGGAGAAAAGGAGAGTTGATGTAGAGAGAGATTTTAGAAGAAAGACAGATGAGAGACAGCAGGAAATGAAGACAGGGTTGATTCAAGATGTTGAAGAGCACTAGATGAGGAGGCTAGATGAGTGGGAATGGGAATTGTACGGAGTTTAACATTTCTGGTTTAGATTTTGCTTGCTTAAATGACACGTTCCATGTTTTTACTAAATTTTACTAAATTTCCATATTTAAAAAAAATAGATTAGATATGTTAGATAAATTATTATTAATATTAAATTAACAATATAGTCTTATGTGAGATTTCCTAAGCTTCTAACTGTATCAAGTAAAGATAAAAAAAATAAGTAAAATACAAAAATGTAATTTCACCTCTATGTGATTGGTCTGTTACAGAGGCTTTGAGTCCTGCTGTTGAATTAGTGCCGCCAGCTTTTTATGGTTCTGGAAGTATTTATTTTTATCTATGGATATATATATATATATATATATATATATATATATATATATATATATATATATACATATATAAACTTTGTTAAAGCATCACAAGCCATAATCCAAGCCAACCAGCTACAAGGAGAATAACAACAATACAAACTTTTATTTAAAGCATAAAAGTAAATGAAAATCAGACAAAGGTCTTAACAGCTTTAGTGAGTAATAGAAAACAACAATCCCATGATGCATTGCGAATGACAATAATCAAACTAAAACATGGAGAAATGTAAAAATTATTCATTTAAAAGTTGTTGTATCTACAGAAACAATGTATTTTAAGTTCATTGCAACATATACATATGCACAATACTTCATAATGCATACATATGAAGTATTTTGAGGGCATAGGGAGGCCATCTTGATTATTCGCAGTGCTTCATGGGAGTGGGTGGAGCTAAATTCCCTATTTAGGTGCACTTTGCTCACTGTGACTCTGATTGGTGGAGTTTCCTGTACAGCATCATGGGTAATTTAAGTTTTCACCACCAACTCCGCTAAATACAGATGGGTAGGGTTCATAAAAAGCATCAACCTCGGAGGTTGCAATAGGTCAGTCTTTAAAGGTGTATAATTTGATTTTATTGAAAACGAATGGATTTTTTACTTAACTGTTGTGCTCTATTAGAAGTGGAGTGGCTCAGTTTTCACAGTGCTGAGCTAATGCTTATCATGTGTTAATGTATGAAAATGACCAAAAGGTGTGTTTATATGCAGAAAGTGTCAGCATAAAACAGCAAGAAAGGTCCCAGATTGTGCGCAGTGTCTCATACTCTTGTCTTCTCTCCGTGGTGTCCTGTGCTTGTGTGGCCCAGCGTTGGGCTGTGGAGGGAAGCAGGAAATGTATGAACCGTGAAGGCATGTGTTTATGCTGGATAGAGCCGACACTCACCAGCCAGAGGGAAAACACACACCACGGGCCTGTTCTCTCTCTGTCTCTGCATCTACAAAGCTTTCTTCTGGTGTTTTATTTTTTCATAAGAGAAACCACAGTGAATTATCTCTTGTTCTCCAAACAACCAGTCATTAAAACATTAAAATAATTGAATTACACAGTAAGCAAAACATGTTACACAAAGTGAAACTCTTATATTTGAGCATTTTGTTGTCTAACTCTCTTATATACATATAAAAAAGTTTATATAGTTCAGTATGTCCAAGCTTTTTATTGCTAGTGTACTGAGGCTGTTATACCAGCATTGGTTGTACCACTGGTTTTGGCCTTCAGTATTAGTGATTAAATCTTTTTGTATCCCTTTAGTGTCTCCGTTAATAACCAACTAGGACTAATTATTCTGGCAATATGGACACATCAGCTTCTAGTGGCACCATGTTTGCCAAGTCGTGTTCAACCGTTCTCAGCACATTTCTGCAGTTTGTTTCTTGTCATCAGCCGCTGTTATCATACACACACGCTGCACTCCAGCCAGAGAGGCCCATATGTGTGTGTCCTGCACACGTGTGATCAGCGGCGGGTGGTTTAGGCGGTTAGCTGCACAGTGCAGGGGAGACCCGTCTCCTGACAGCAACCTCCCCCAGTGCATCCTGGGAAAGCAGGAGGTATGAGGGAGGGAGGGAAAGAGTGAATGATGATGGTTTGTGGTAGTTAATTCATCTCGAGATTTGAAGGGAGAAGCTGCTAGAGTTGTTTAGCAAGCTTAGATGCAGAATTGCAATCCAAATATGCTGCAAAACTGCAGAAAACGGCTGGTCTTGAAGGTCAAAGGCTAGATAGATTGTGGTTGTAGGCAATGCACGGCAGATACTAACTGAAACTGTAATCATCCACATGACATTTCCACACATGCTGTTGTACTGAGGCTTTAGTGTAGTAAATGTCAAAAAAGGGGGGCAATCAAGCTTCTTAATGATTAAATCAGATGAGATTTATTTTGTTACACAGGGCTGCTTCTGCATGTCCTACAGTGATGGTACATCAGAGTGAGACAGTGATTATAGCTGGAGGGATTTGGACTTTACTGACTGACAGGTCTTAGGGGTTTGGACTTAGGTTAGTACGGCTGATTGATCCACTTTCCCATGATTCTTTCAAACAGCAGATTTATTTGGGGATTTGTTATTTTTTTGGCGATTAGCACCAGATTTACTCCAGATTAATGTTGTTGTTGCAGTATGTAGGTATGAAAATAGGGGCATGTGGGGCAGATGACACAAGGACTTTATCTCAGTAACGATATGGAGTGTCATATGTCCAGTGACACAAATACTTGTTTTCTCTATAGGGGTTTTGTATGTTGGTTTCAAGCACCTAGTTTTTAAACTGTCATTAATTGCACTCATAGTTTGGAATTTGTAGATTTTACCTGAAAGGTGTTCTCAGTATAAGAGTATTTTCAGGTTGGGGCAAGTTGTTAAAGTATGTGTTGAAAATGATTTCTGTTGGCCAAAGCAATAATGTGGTTTCATTTTTTTGTGTGTTTGTACATAACCTTTGTCTATTTTGTGTTTTATTATTGTTTTAATGTTTAAGATTGACAGTGGAAGCCCATTTCTGCCACAGGGGTGGGGGGGTGGGGGGGGATAATGCTTGAAAATAAAAAAGTTTAAATTATGAGATGCTACTTAATAATTATGAGAATGAAATTCAAAATTAAGATTAAAAAGTATAATTATGACAGTTGAAATTGTGACACTAAATCGTAAAGATAAGATGAAGGGTTGAAAATGAGAAATCATAATAATGAATTTAAAACTTTAAAATTTGAAATTCAATTGGTTAAAGGGGTCATATTCTATGATTAAAGATCATTATTTTGTGTATTTGGTGTAACAGAATATGTTGACAAATACTGTACATTATTTTAGGGTCCTCTATGCCCCGCCTCTCTCAAATGCACAGTTTTCTACAAACTCCCTCCTTCAGACAAGCGCAGTCTGCTCTGATTGGCCAACTGACCCAGTGCATTGTGATTTGCCAAACACCTCAAGCACTCATTGGAAATGCAACGCCCCTTTCCATAATCGTGAGCTTCATCTTTCAAAATAAATGTAAAGACAGTTAATAATGTCCTTAGTTTTACCATCAGTTCAAGCTTGAAGTGAACAGAGTGTTGTGACAGACAGTGATGAAGCTTGTATCGCTCTCTCTCTCTTTCTCTCTCTCTCTCTCTCTCTCTCTCTGTCTCTCTCACACACACACACACACACACGCGTGATGCACGAAACTCAATAGCAAATACTTAAACTAAAAAGAAAACATACTTACAGTAGCTGATTAAGAATCTCCAGATTGTTTGCAGCAGAGTCAGAATCATCTCCTGTCCTAGGTTCACGAAACAGTCGTACATAAAATTCGTAATTTTTCAAAGAATATCTCTTTGAATTTGAGACTTTAGTCTTTGCAACTTTACAGATCCTCTTCATGCACCAAGAGCTTGTAACACTCCAAAGAGTGTTTGGAGCTTTTCTTACTTGAAGCATGAAATAAACACGAATGAACATCAGAACACATTTTATTTTAACCGCGGAAATTGATCAATGCACACCATTATTCAAGTTTAAGTCCACCAAAGTTAATCTACTCCCCTGTCTGATTTGTTTGTTGGGGGATTCTGTGTTATGACTGTCAGATTGTCTGTAAATTAAGCTTTTTTCTAACAGTAAGTTAATCACATAAAAATCTGAAGTTGAGATAAAGTCATGATTATGACATTAACATCCTAAATTGAGATTTAAACCTCAAAATCAAGACAAAAGGTCATAATTATGACACTACTGCGTGTGCATGCTTTTCAGAAGAACTTGTATTTATACTTGTATATTATACTGAATTAGTAAGAGCTTTTGTTCTGGAATCTCCTCGCACCTCTGTTGAAGCTCAGTAAATTCAACAGAAACCGTGTGATTTAGACTTGGGTTTCCTTCTGTGATATTTCAATTCCAGCGTGGGTTTGGCCTTCGCTGTGATTGGCGATACCACCCCTGTCGTTGGCCCCTGTTCATATTTTAAGATTGATTTTCATTTTGAGAAATGAAAACCTGCAAACGCTGGGGTGAGCTGATTTTTTTTCTTTTGTAGTCAGACGACCGCACTTCATGCAACAAACCTCGGCGGAGCTTTTAAGCGAAGGGCATTTTTACACGGTACAGATATATCATTAACCCTCTAGACTCGACCTCGGAGACGCTTAGCATCCATCTTTTATGTGGCCTGTGGGATCCCACCGTTCTTCCATTCGACGGGACAAGAGGGGCTCGGGAATGCAGCGCCAATTGCTCGCCAATTTAGTGACTGGAGAAATAAGCAAAAGCGAGCTGATCGTGTGGAAAGCAGCGCTATACAACGTCTCATATAACTCTAATTAAAGAGCCATTCAGGGCCCTGTTCTGCTGAAAGCATTTCCAGACCTGTATCTCATCCCCCTCTCCTCCATCCTTGTTGTTTTTTTTTTATTCATTCATCTTACGGTCCCAGTGGGGTGACTATCGGTGAGGTATTTCCTGCAGTAAGTCTTTCCTGCATGGCTCCGTGCTCTGCCCAGGGAGCCGTGAACCAAAGCAGGCGGCCAGACTGACAGCAACAGGCCAGCAGAGAGAGAAACCCAAGCTTCGTCTTGGAACCGCATCCACGCTCCGTCTCCAACATCAGCTTGTCTTCTTTTCTGTGCTGCCTTCAGTCGCAGGCAAGGGTGACCCAAAAATGGGTGATGCGATGCTTTTTACAGAAAACACGTACTGGAGTGGATCTCATGAAAACAATGCCTTGATCATATTTCATATATCAATATATTTTTTTGTGACCTTTTATGATCTTATTTCATATATCAATGTTTTTTTGGTGACCTTTTATGTTTTTGTTGACATTTTTGGGTATATATTAACTGGTATACTTTTCAAGTGATTTAGATATCTGAATTTGGATATGTAATTATTTAAATCATTTTAATTGTAATATATTATTTTAGGACATATTTTACTTGATTTTTAATAACTATCACAAATAATTTATAAAAAAATGAAATTTTTGAATCAAAATGTTCAGTATTTTTGCTACGTTCTGTATTACAGTTTTGTAATATTTTAAAATTGCAGTTAGCGTATATGTAAATTATGATCAAAATAGTAGTTGTATTAAGAAATCTGTTAATCTATTATAATGTTATTCAATCAATAATAATAATTAATAAATTATAAATTATTACATTTATTATATTAATACTACAAATTATTAATTTATGACCAATTTAGAATTCTTAGATATTGTTCAATATTCAGTATTTTACTACTTTCTGTATTACAATAATAAGCTGTATTCTACATTTTTGAAAATAAAATTGGCTTAATTTAAAAAGAACAACAAAATTGCTAAGATCCATGAATACTTTATTATAATTTAGGATTATTTCAAGATAATTGAGACATTTTTCCCAGTTATCTTAACTGCAAAATGTGTCACAATTTACTGTGCATGAATTCACCCTATTTATTTATTTGCAATAAAATAATATTAACTGAGGGTGTAAATGTGCTTGAATAGTTATGCTTGAATTGTGCTTAAAATGCAAACATTAAACAATGGTACAAAAACAGGTTTTATTGTCCGTTGACAAATTATAATTTTTGTTTTGTTTGTTTTTTTTACATTTAAAAAGTGAACAACGCTGAGAAAAAAAATGGTGCCACCAATTCTTCTAAATTTGGCTATAACAAGGATAAATGCCAAGTAACACATTCAATTAAACATGGGTTGTAAGTGGAAAGAGTGATTAATTTTTATACTTTTTTTTTATTAATATTATTTTCTTATAAATTTAACTCCAGTACTCTTTGTTTAATAGAATTTTTACAGTGCAGATTGTGTTCTTGACAGCGTTTCTCAGATATTGTGGAGTCCTAGCTCTCATTCTCCAGACTGCCTCCGTTCCCTGGCCTGAATGAGACGTTCCTCTTTTGAGTTGCTGTCACGCACCTTGTGTTTGAAGCGGCAGACGAGCTCCATTGTTTCTGCTGTATGGGTGTAATGAAGATTTTCCCTGCAGCTTCAGTGCGGACGCTTGGCACAATCACTTTACAAAAACCAAATGTTCACTTTGCTGTTCACTGAAAGACTTTGATGTGCTTTTCTGAATATAACTCCAGCAAGGCCAGACCAGCGTTCGGCATCTGATAGCAGACCTGTCTAATGCTGTACGGAAGTCATGTGGGAGTGCAATCTTAGTTGCTGGAAATCTGATGGGATTCAAACTCCGTGGACATAAATATAAGGCCCTGTTGTAGATTCTTAACGCGCTTTCATTACTGTGGCGAAACTACTGAAAGGAGTGGTAGTGTTCATTTCAGATGTCTGATGTTAAACTGGCTGTGTTGCTATTCAGGTTGCTAGATATAAATGTTGATCTTTTCTTCAAACTGTTGCTGTGTAAGGACAGCAGTTAAGCAGAAAGAGAAAAATGATGCAATTGCCTTCACACATTTCAGGAATTTTCTTTTGCAATTTCAAAGTTTCTTTTGCATGTTCTTTTCTTCAAACCTTTTTCTTGCAGGCTTTACCCTCTCTTATAAACTTCTTATAGTAATTTTCAAAGGGGAATTTTTTTTTTTTTCTTAGCCTTTTACGTTTCCTTCTTGCAAAAATTTTTTGGCAAACTTTTTTTTTTTATTTTCTTTATTTAACACTTTTCAAACTTCTTAAGTTTTTCAAACTTTTCAAACTTTTTAACATTCTTTTTAACTTTTTTTCAAACTTTTTCCTTTCATCCATTAATCTTTGTTGGGAACTTTCTTTCAAACTTAATTTCACACTTCAATGTCAATTTAATTCATTCATTTATTCATTTTCTTCTTCTTCTTCTTTCTTTCTTTCCTTCCAAACCCTTTTACAAATTTTCCAAACGTCCTCTTTCTCTAAAGATTTCTATGAGAACATTCAAAGGGAAAAACCTTGTTTCTATCTTTCTTTTAAGTGTTCACATTTCCTTTAAAAAAACAACTCTTGATAATTATTTTCTTAAATCAAACGTATTTCTGTTGTGATTGCCAAAGTTCTGTCAAAATGATAACAGCAAAGAAATTATAAAGCGTTGGAGAAACTCAAGTGCTCTAGATATCCCAGTCTTTCTTTTTTCATCTTCTTTATGTGTGGAGCTCGTCCTGTTTATACAGTATGAGATAGGAAGTGGTTCAGTTTTTTTTTCTTCTTTCCATTCCCTGTTGCATTTCCCCATTGAGAGCGGCCGATCCGGGGGTAGCTGCGGTCAGCTGCCCACATCTGCAGTTCGGAAAACGGTGCAATTTAAAACGAGTGCAAAATATACAGGAGAGTCTCTTTTCATCTCGCGGCTCCCACAAAGGAGAGAAATGAGGGCTCAGGCAGACCTCTGCTGGATCTTCTTTCCAGTTGGATGTGAGGCGTAATCCACCGTAAGTGAAATCACATGGTGAATTATCCCATCCAGAAGGCAAGATGAGTGCTGAAGGAGACTTTAATGATGATGAAGCTCTCCGGTTCCCCTAATGAAGCCGCTGATTGGATGCTTTCTTCATGTCAGCACACCAGACTCCTTTCCTCCTTTGTGATGTTTTAGACTTAACTTAATCACAAGCTCAAAAAACCATTCGTAAATTTGTGAAGGTCCGGCATGTAGACACTAATGTCCTATTCCCTCATTACGTGTTTACAAACATCCAACAGACGAAGAGGTTTTTTCCCTGAGGGCCACCAAAATACTTGACTTACTGTTATGATATGACTTACTGTAAAAAAAAAAAAAAAAAAAACTTTATATGACTCACTGTAATTTTGACTTAAATGTTGTGTCCCACCTCTATTGAAGCCATACAGTAGCTTTGTGTGAGACGAGTGTAAAAACACAAGCTCAAAATATATTCGTGTTTTATTCTACGACATCAGTAATGCCCTCATGTGAATAATTGAAGCTATTACTTGTCTTGAACTGTCAACAAGTGACTAAATTGGACTATGGAGGTTGTTGTGGACATTAAACGACATGATGCATAACAGGAAATCTCATCATCAGTCCTCTTTTACAGCCTCGTTGTGTTCATAATCACATTCTTTCAGACTGTTCTGACTCAGTATTTCAGGGAGAATGGTTTCTGAAAGAGTTGTCGAAAGCTTGATGGTCATGTGACTGTTTTGTAGTTTGTTTATAACCTATTTAGCTTTTTAGTTCTAGCAGTTGCATTTAGGCTTTAGAAGTTGTGTTAAGTTGTGAAGATTGTTATTTTATCGATACATGTAAGAATCCTAAACTTTTGTTGCTCATAGAACTTAATTTACGCAATATTCCAAAAGCCAATGGAAACATCCTACTGGGTTTTAGTCGAGGGAACCAGGGTGACATTAACATCTGGGTTGGCCTGTAAAAATGCGTCATCACTGCAGCGCTCTTGAAGAAACATTTAGCTAGGTTTGACATTTTGGCAGAAACTGCATGAGAAGTTTCAGTCCATCGATTATAAAAAGCTTTGGATGTGTAAATAGTTCTTACTTTCTTCCTCCTGTTAAAGAGTTGTCTGTGGGCTAAAAGTAGGTCGTCACTAAACCTGTTGCATTAGCTGAGCGTTTCTTTCTTCATTTCTCACTCTTTCTCTGGTCCCCCCCGGTCCTCCTCCTCCTCAGGGATTTTTTTTCATTTGCAATTACAGTAATATATAACATCAGGCATTGGGAGATTTAGAGCTTTACCTTACATAACCCAGTGGATTTAACTTTAGGGCTTTGGTTAGACTCCAGAACTCTAGCATTGCCTGTGCTTAGAAACAAACGCAAACATTAACAACGCTGAAACCTCTAAAGGCCGTCATAAACAAGTTCATGATACTGGACACATCATGGGTTATCATTTCTTCACTCTACACACAGAGAGCCTAGATTTTGACTTTTTGAAAATGTTTTTGAAAGTGTTTTTGAAAAAAGACTCTTATGCTCACCAGGGCTGCATTTATTAGATTTAAAAATACAGTAAAAATAGTAATATTTAAAAAAAAAAAGTTTTCTATTTGAATAGATATTAAAATGTAATTTATTTCTTCGATGCAAAGCTGAATTTTCAGCATCAATACTCCAGTCTTAAGTGTCACGTGATCCTTCAAAAATCATTGTTGATGTGCTAAATTGCTGCTCAAGAAACATTTATTAATATTTGTGATCCATAATATTTTCTAGAATTTTTTTTAACTATTTGTAATTATTTAATGAAACCATTAAATCAATAAATAAAAAACTTGCTGACCACAAATTTTTTTTTTCATGGATTAACTGTACACTGCAGCTTTTTTTGTCATTATTTAAGTCTTTGAGGTCTGTTTCATAACACTTTCTGAAGTTTCTGATCGTTCGCTGACTGTATCCCTTCTCTTCAAATATGTGAAGTGCATTATGGGTATGCAGCGATGGTTTGTATATCTGTGTTGTCCAGCAGGCAGCTCTTTTCTTCATTAAAGCTGATTTGAAGTGACTTTATTTGAGTGAGGTGTTCCTGCGGCTCTCTGGTCCACCTGACCAAAACCCACAGCCTGTAAATTTGATATAATAAAGCGTTCCAGCAAGCGGCGATATTGGCCAGAGACACAGGGCAACGAGTAAAAGAGAGCAATCTGACTGGTGCAGAGAGAGGGTGGGATACACAAGCGTATTTGAGAGTGTTTAGATGAGAAGCAGTCATCATGTCATTGATTCAGCTTGTACACTCAAGAACCATTTTTTAATTTCTTTGGTATCTCAAGTGCTCAAGCTCTGGAGGGTTTAAGATGTAAAGCTCTGCAGGATTAGGTTTGTAAGACGATGATGAGGAGGAGGAGATGTGAGCGACATGGGCCGTTGACCCGGTCAGAGGGATGGCAGGGCGGTCAGTACAGAGCTTGGGGGAGTGATAGAGACAGATAGAGGTCTTCAGGAGGTCTTGCTTACATCAGCTCATGGCTCACGCAACCTGGAGATGAGACTGAGTTCAGTTCAAGAGCAGGGCCACACGCCGCAAGACCGCAAACCCCAAGACTTAATGCATTAGGTACCAAGAACTGAAAAAAACAAGAAAAAAAAACCTTTTACAGTATTTTATCATTCTTAGCAAAGTTAATTTTTATTTTTTTCCTCCCTGAAAGGTGTGTGTCTATATATATATATATATATATATATATATATATATATATATATAGACACACAGTATATGTGTGTGTGTGTGTGTGTGTGTGTGCAGTGTATATATATATATATATATATATATATATATTCTAGAATTCTAACAAAGTATTATTTATCGATGTAGCCTATATATGCATTTAAATTATGCATTTTTTAAATATATTCAATTCAAAATCAAACAGGTCTAAGATAATAATAAGAATTCATTAGCCCTAAGAATCACAACAAAAAGTATAAGCAGATAATAAAGTATAAAATGGTATTTTTATAGTGCATTAATTCATTGTAGGCAGCATTTTCAATGATGCTACTAACAGTGACACAATATAAAACCGTTGACTTCAAGACATGGATTATAGTGTAAATATATCTAAAGTTATGTTATATAATTTGTGGTTTAGATGCCTTTGACTGGGTTTTGCTGAAGGATTGTGGGTAGTGTAGTACAGTTAAACAGCTTTTGCCTCACTTATGGCATTTATCATCAGGGCTTTCTTGACTTGAAAAAAAAAAAAGAAATAGATTTCTCTTGAGAAAATTAATTAATAAGAATTTTACTCACATAACTTACATGCTGTTGTTTTTTTATAGAAAGAAGGACATGGCCTTTCCAGTTCAAGACATATTTGTTTAGCTCTCAGTTTTTTCTGTGCATTTTTTTCATTCATCATGGTGGTGTTCTCTGTCTGGTTTGATGTTTCAAGTTTTGGTTTTTATATAAATAGACTTCTGTTCATTCGCATGACCATAAGATGTAGTTGGGAGAAAGAAAAAAAAGAGGCCGAGAAAAAGCGAAGGCACTGGAGGAGAGCAGAGAGGGAGGAAAGTGAATCATAAACAAAGCGCATTTCCAACCTTTGCAATCTGATTTTTCCAGTCCTTTTTGTCAGTGGCAGTTTTATAGCAGTAGTTTTCAGTGTGTACAGTACAGTTCCTCCCACTCGCTGCTATTAGCACATGTAAACTTTGCTCAGTTCCTCTGTTTCTGATTAAGCTTCATTAAAATAAGCCGCTCACTCACTCTACAGTTTCATTTCTCTCTTTCTCTCTCAGCAGTTTGTTTTATCTGAGTGCGTTTCAGCAGACTTTCCCATTTCCTGTGTCGTAGGCTGGCATTTTATCATAAATACACACATTTCACTCTCTAACACAGGTTTGAGAGCTCAGGGGCAGTTTTGCGTGTGAACTCATTAGCACTGTATGATTTGGGGGAGGGGGGGTGTAATTACGTTTGTTTTCTTTCCGATAGGGCCTCAAAGTTTGTCCGAAAATTGTGATTACATTTCAACAGAACTATTAAAATAATAATTATTATTATCAATTATAATAATAATAATAAATATACACTGTAATATTTCACTGTAACACAAACAATTAAGTATTTATTTTATTTTGTTTTATTTTTTTATTTTGTCATGTCAGTTTTTAAATTAAATGTTTATGTCAATGTGGTTCAATGTTTGAAAATGAAGAAAATATGAATAAAATACATTTTAGTCTTGTAATTGTTATTTTATTTTAAAAAGTCTATAAAATAGTAATAATATCAACAACAACAAAAACTGAGTGTTTATAAAAATGCTGAAGTTATTTTACAGTACAGTTGTGAAATTACCAATGTAATTTGTCTTCATTTATACATTTCAAACATTGAACTAAGCTTAAACTAAGGGAAACTGTAGGGAGCCCTTCATTTCTCTCTTTAGTTGACAACATTATAAGTTTTGGAAGGTGGTTGGTGCATATATTGCGTTTCCAAAAGATTCGTACAGGCCAAGAAAACAAAAAGTTTGTAGCTGTTTTTATGTCAGTCATTTAGCATTGCTAACATTGATTTGATTCTCTTGATCATGTGAGCAATGCTAATTAGTAAATATTTTGTCTGATTTTGTCATGTTTGTATGTAGCAGTAAGTGCGTAGAACATTTAGCTCCATTCCAGAATTCTATTCCACAACATTGCAGTACAGAACAAATTCCATCAGACAGAATTCCACAGATTTCCCCTCAAAATTAGAAGTGCAGAAAAAGGGTAAGAATTCGGCAGATTCTAATGAACTGTGTAGCTCCCGAGGATTTCTGGCCTGTCAGTCTTATTTAATTTCATTCATTCAGGTCTCTGCTCACACACATACACGTCTCTCCGGATTTTCATCTGGTTTTCTTTTTTTGTCTCGCTGTCGCATCCCTCCACCTACTTTTTCTTTTCCTCCATCACTTTCCCTCACACCTCCTCTGCTTTTCCTGTTTTAGTCTCACCCCCTTGTCCTCCCATCTCTCTCTCTCTCTCTATCTCTTTCCAAAGCTGTTTTTCATAAAGCGTTGGCTGGAATGGCAGATCCCAGAGGCGTAGTGTGAAACACTAGACTCCGATGGAGCAGGAGCCAAACAGATGCAGTCCCTCGTCTCAACATATACCTCAGTCTTTCTGTCTCTCTGTCTCTCTATCTGTCTGTCTCTCTTCACCCTGTCGACATCCTCCCAAAGTTCCTCAGTCTCTCCTGCAACTCTCCTGTTCTCCTGAGAAACACTTTGCGCTTTTGTTAATCTAGCTGGTAAAATTGCTGGAGGTGTGTTACTTCAGCGAGATACAGTACGCTTGTTTATTTGTGCACTTCACACTGAATTGTCTTCCTGGGGTGAGATTCTTAAAGGGACAGTACACCACAAAATTAAAATTCTGTTTGCACATTTATGTCACACAAAATGATTTTATGATCCTGAATGCAGTGATTTATAAATTGAAGACCAAATAAGCCATTTAGCAGAATATATTGGCTTGTCTTTATCATACAATGAAAGCAGATGGTGACTATTGCTTGTGATGAGATTTTCTGTGAATAAGAACTTAAATTCAGTATTTGCTCATGCGAAGCTGTCAGGTAGCTTCAAAATATAGTAATAAATTGCATGGATGCCTATGAGGTAAAATACTTTAAAAATAATAATAATAATGCTAAAAACAAAATTGCGATATGGATTTTATGTGATTATGAAATATTAATGAAATGAAGAAATGCAATTATAAACCAGCTGTTGTCAATAATAAAAACCAACCTTAAATGGCTCTCTGTGTATTTTCATTAAAATATAAAAACTTGCTGGTTTAACATTTGAAATGTCATAACTTAAGACCATAAATAGCCTTAGAAGAGCCATAATAGCACATAAAGAGCCATAGGAATATTAGTACTGTAATTTTATATTTGTACTCTAAACTAAAATGATTTTTAATAGATTTATATTTTATATTTTTAAATACTAGTTTTTAATTTTACACCCAAATATTACAATAGTAATATTTCTTATATGATATTTTATACATTATATATAATATCTTACATGTATTTAAAATTTTTGTTATAATTTTTTTTTATTAATAGTAAATGTTAATTTATTTTAGTCAAATATAACAATAGTAATAGTTGTTAATAACTCTATTATTATTATATTATTATTATTATTATTATTAATATTATTATTATTATCAAATGCTCATTTTATTCTACAATCATATTTCATTAGTGATAATTATTTGTAATATTTTTATTTTTATTTAATTATTTAGCATTTTTAAATGCTATTTTTATTTTATTTTACATGTAAATATTACAAAAGCAAAAGTTTTTGTATATTAAATTTATTTATTAATAAATATTACATATTCTTGTTAAATATTACCCAAATTGTTAAGCTCTGCAAATAAACACAGCAAACCTAGAGCTGCTTTTTATTTCACAATCAGATTTTTTAAATCTGAAATCACAATAATTTTTTTTTTCCCTCAATCAAGCCGCCCTAGGGGTCACTCACTCAGAACATATTTGCTTTGAAAAACAGGAGTCATGGGCAGTGGGAAGGAGGAAAAAACACAAGGCCCCATTTTTGAACTTACTTTACCTTGAGCTCTTTGTTTTTAGAAGAATATAATTTGCGGGATGTTGCAAAACATGAGCGTGACAGTCAAACATGTCCATCTAGCAGCACATATTTACACAGAAAAACACTGGAAAAGTAGTGAAACGGAATAGAAAAACACATTCATGTTGCCCTCTAGTCTGTATCCACTTTCACTGTATAGATAAGAGCTTTTGTAGCGAGGTTTGGAGGATGACTGTGACAGATCTTCTGAGTCTGAGGTGTTCTTCAGTTTCCACCTTTCCTCCTGTCGGATTCTGTTTCCTCTCAGCGAGCACGATGCCATCGCTCCTCATTCCTGCGAGACAGACGGAGAGATTTAACCTGCTGTTTATGAGCGGGATGAGTTTGACGCATGACCTCCTGACACGGGATCTGATTTAATATTCTCTTATCGTGGAGTTGCCGTCCTGATGAACGAGCCGAGAGCATTAACGTCTTATCTGCTCCAACAGGCCCAGAGACAGATGAGACACAGGCTTAACTCTGCACCCATACAGACCGACTTAGATTACATTAGTCCACTTTTATAAGTGGATTGATACATGGTGGAAATCTATTAGCTCGAGGATCGATGGTGAGCCGCTAAAAGCTGAAATCGCACACAAAAATGACCTTAAAGCCACTTGAGGGTGCAGTTTACATTAGAATCACATGCTTAAGAAAGTAAAAGGGGTTCACTTTAGGTATAGTTGACTTTTAGGTATAGTTTCTCCTCACAGACTCTTCAAGTTCGTGAGAGATTGAAGAAAACATCTCGTTCTCACGTTCCTCCATGTGACATGAAGAGGTCTGTCTGCTCGGGTCGTGGGTTTTTCTCAGCTAATCTTTCTGTGCTGTGATATTGGGAACGTAACTGAAGGAAGTGAGTGAGTGAGTGTGTGTGCGAGCCTGGCTGACACTCAAGGCTTTTAAAGAAAATAGAAAGTGGAGACGTGTTTATTTGTTCGCCCTATCAGATCATGAGATCATGCTCGGACACATACGAACTGCTACATTTTCTTTCACCCAATCTGTTGCTTCTCCATTTTTAGTGCAGTCGTCGAAAGAACTTGTCACACTGTATCGCCATCTGCAGGTGGGACGTCTCACCGCCCCGAGACTCAAAGGCTGCTGGTGACATCTGAAATAACTTCATTTGATGTTTTTCATCATGCTTAGTTTTAGCTTTTTGTACATTTTGTGTTACATAATTTCAACTTCTGAAAAATGCTTTTATTTAATTGTTTTTCATCTTAATTTTAGCTTTAGGCTTTTAACTTACCAAGCTTCATCAGTGTTGCAGATTAACAAATTAAAATGTATTCTAGTATTATAAATACTATTATAGGATATTTATGTATTGGCTTTTTTTATATTTTCTGTTTACATTTTTTTGTAATTTATATGTCCTTTTCTCATTTTTATTAGTTTTTTTAATCTTTAATTTTAGTAGCATTTGGCATTTTTTCCCGTTTATCATTATTTTTCATTTGAGTTTTAATTTTAGTCATTTTGGTACTTACATATATTTATGATGAAAAAACTTCCTCATTAATGTTGCAACCAATTAAAAAAGGTTATTTTAGTATGATTTATATACTATACTAATAGTATTTATTATGAATTAGCTTTTTTATATTTAAATGAGATACATTTTAGTCAATTTATGTGCTTTGTTTTTTTTTTTTTTTTTTTTTTTCTTTAATTTGTTGCATTTATTGCAGTTTAATTTTAGAACTTTAACTTTATTTGTACTTAAGGCAATATTTCACATCACTTTTTAAACTTTATACAAATTCGTTCAATTTTGATTTTACTTTCCTTAACCAATTTAATTTAATTTAATTTAATTTAATTTAATTCTATATATTTTATAAATTCTAGTCTATTAGTTAGAAATAGTGTACGTTTATCCAGTTGTCACCCCAGTTGTAATTTACAGACAAATGCTATTCTCAATGCAAAACATTCTCAGAAACATGTTTTAAGAGATACTGGGCTCATACCTTTAATATAGTAAACAACTTAGCTTATGCAGCTAACTGTAATTGTCCAATAGGATAGCTTGACTAGCTTAACTAAAGTATGATCTAGTTCATTCATCAGCTCTATCCCATGCTCCTCTCTCCGTGTCTTTCTGCTATTCAGACCCTCATTAGCTCAAATAAGCAGATGCGTTCTTTAACAGCCGTGTGTTGATGTGCTTGTGTGTAGTTTTACAGCGCTCATAAAACACCTCCACTCAGTTTGGAGTGATTACCTGCATTTACCAGCCCAAATAAATCCACTCCGCTTCTCCAGCAAGGGTTTTCAGCTGCCGCAGTGATTTCGCTCTGAATTTCATGGCTTTATTTATGTAGTTCACTGGGTTTCAGTCGTGCTGTAGTTCTAGGCTGGTTTGTGTTATTGAAACGCTGCGCTGGAATTCATTGGAGAGAAATGTTGTGTGAATGGTTATAGTGTGTGTGTGTGTTATGTAATGGTGTGATGAAGAGGGAAGACCACACAGGAAAACCAGATGGACTTCCTGGTCCACTTTACATCCGGTTCTGGAGAAGAAGTGTCCGTTTCCACACGTAGAGAGCGTCTGATTGACATGTGAAGCTACCAGCTACAGTGTCTGTTTCTTAATATGTGCATCCAGTGTGTTTGCAGAGTAATTTACTGCATGTTTATCTAGATTCTAAAGCACTCTTCAGACTCAGTTAGCTTTCTAAAGGACACTTCTTAAATTCACAGTTAAAACAAGACATCTATTATTAGATGCAGGGTAAACAGTAAGGCGGGACTGTCTGTTGTCTGGATGTGGCTAGGATGGAATTGATACTTGAAAATAAATAAAACTTTGTATTTTTATCATTGTTTATATCATTATACACACAAAAATAATAAAACAATAGTAAAATAAATGAAAAACACTCACATATACATACATACATACAGTATATGTGTTTGTATAATTTATATACTTTTAAAATATGTTTTCTAAAATATTGTTTTATTAATATTTTCATAATTATTTTATTATGTATACAGTTAATATAAATTTCAATGTCACTATTGTTTTATTATTATTTGTGTCTTTTAAAATATACTATATACTAAAATCTATATTATTTTATAATTTTTTTGTATTTAGTTTTACTTTAATTCAGTATGACGACTTGTTTTATATATTTTAATAAGTAGAGGTTCTGTTACGCTAAATGATGGAACATTATTTCACCAATATTTTGACAATGTATTTGATTAAAGTAGACTGTTTGCTTGCATATAATATGCTTTCTATGTATATAAAATCTCTTTTGTAAACTCACGTTTTCGTATTGACATGACAGAGTTTCCATTAACCAATGCGACTAAAACTTAACCTTTTTCCTCTCGCGATAAGTCGTGGCAATGGATTTTGACCGATTTTTTAGCTCTAATTATTTAAAGGAGGTGTATGTGTGTATCTTTACAGAAGGAGCACAGAGAGCTGCTTCAGAAACGTGTGTGTCTTGGCGGGAATGAACTCAAGCACTGACTTGAGTGGCCACAATCAGCTTCGGTGGCATATTTTCAATTCACAATATCAGTTTGCGTAATTTGAATGGAAACGCACCTATTGTGGTGCGGACAGCAAAATGAAGACGTTTAATTTTATAGCTCTCACTGTTTGATTCACTCTGCTTTCAATATTTCGATCTCTTCTGTGAGCCATAATAAAAGTATTGAAGACATGATGATGTAAGGTCAGGGTGTGAGTGCTGTGACAGTGTGTGACAGTTATGGTCGTCGCCCCACTATCTCTCTCTCTCTCAGTGTCTGTGATCTCAGCCAGCACATACATCTCTCTTTCACTCTTCCTTCTACACTCCCTCTGCTTCACTTTCTTGGCAAGATGGGACATTCCCACAGCTCAGACATATCTCTCTCCCTGTCTGTCTCTCTCTCGGTTTCAGTCTCTCTATTTGGCAGATCCCGCCTCACACACACACACACACACACACACACTCGTATCATCCTCAAATCTTTTATACTCTGATATACAAGCTGACTTGTTAGCATACTGCACATACTTCTGCCTGTAAACAATCATCTCAGAACCCCAATATTTCACATTGCGCCTGATTTGCAGTTCCTGAAATCGTTTTTCTGTGATTATGAATCTCTCACATGAAAACAGTCATCCAGACAAAAGCCATAGCCCACTTAGAAAGTTAACCTTCATTTTTGGTGTGCAATTGGTGTGCTTTTGTGGAAGTTTGATTTTTATTTGTTATATACTAAAGCTGAAATTAAGATGATGGGGGGGCATTTCCTTAATCTTGAATAAAATAACACAAAGTAAGAAAAAACCACGTAACTCCTCAAGGGTTAAAAACTAAAGATATTTAGTTCTTGTTGAATCATTCAGGAACAGGAATTGTAGTTGCTACTCAGGTGAACAGCTCAGAAGACTTGATACTGAATAAAAGTCATGTGGATGGCTTTTGATGGCATCTGTCTGCGTTTACTTTTATTGTCTGTAAAAGTGCAGCTTGAACACTGTACTAAACGTCACCTTTCAACGTCCACAGGAGAATGAAAGTTATACAGGGCTGGAAAGACACAAAAGTGAGTTATCAATGGCCAGATTTTCATCTCTTAACATGAAGCATTGGTGAGCATAAAAGACTTCTTCCAAAAACATAAAGTCTTACAACCCCAGACTTTTGCACAGCAGTATATACTGGGACTTCAAAAGAAAGCAAACATTATAGAAAGTCGTTTAGATTCTCTTTGAGGTGTAGCACGTCATCAGATTTTCTTCCAGCTCCCCTCCCAAGCCATTTCACCGTGACCACATATGTTTTACTCTAAACACAGTTTATTTCAGGCCAGCGTTTACCTTCCTGAGGTCAGCAAACCCTCTTTTCCTGTGTCCTCCGCTCCCTGGTGGCCATCGAGAGTCACTGCACCCCTCCACGCTCAGATTTGATCAGAATCTCCACTGTGATAATATTTTCCCCCAGACAACACTAAAAACTGAACTTTTGCCAGCGTTTGCATCAGTGTAAATACAGATGGAAGTTTTAGACACTTGATTGGGGCGACAGCGCTGAAATCACAGCACACAAACACCCACGGACAGATGTGTGTGTGTGTTTGTTATCGCTCTCCTTTCAGCTCAGTTCTGCATGGATAGTAAATGGATTAGATTACGATAAGGTGTGTGTGTGTGTGTCTTTGATGTGTGTACATAGTAAATGTATAGATTAGACGTTGGCCGTTATCCTCTGAGAGCGGCAGACTGTGTCTATCTGTGCCAGCTGCTTGGTTACATCTCTCTAATCAGACCAGAAGAGGACAGAACATGAAAGAGATGGGCGCCACGCCAACTTTCTCTCTGTCTGTTTTCCGCTTTTTCTTTTTCATTTTTTTTCCCCTTCAAGTTTTTCATTTCTCAGCCATACCGTGTGTCCACGTTTCTTTAGCGTTAAAGCTGCTGTTGCGAGCGTCTCTGTTCTCCCTCCCCGCTCTGCTTCTCGCTGTCTTTCTGTGCTGTGCCGGGTGTGTAGTTGGCACACAGCGGGCACAGACGGGCACACAGATGGGCAACGGACGATGCAGGGCAGATCCCTACACACCTGCTCCTCTTTGGCATGACCCAGGCCAGACAAACACTCACACACACATGCGTAAACAGAAACGTAGAGAATCTACATTTGTGTGTCGTAAACACAACACACGCAATGGCCTTAAAGGGACAGTTCACCCAAAAATAAAAACTGTCATAATTTATGCAAAAATCACTTGCTGCCTTATATTTTTTTCAGTTGTATCAAATAAGATGAAACTGTAAGTCTTTCAGCTTAAATTCTATTAAATTAAGTTGAGTATCAACTAGTTATTTGGATTAAGTTATGCAAAAACATAATTTCATAGTGTGTTTTATTAAATAAAATCATTACAAATCATTTTCATAAATTAAAATAAATCTGACTTTGAAATGAAATATACATATTAGATGAAAACTTAAAACTTTGGAACTACCTGAAATAAAATAAGTTTAAGGTAAAGTACTAAAATTTAAACGGAATTAAAAAATTAAAGGCAAATAGAAATATTAACAAATACTAATAAAATTGACAAAAAAACATAACTTAAATTAAGACGAAAACTGAAAAAAAAATCACAATACTAATACAAACTGTAATAGAATATGAACAGTACTTAAATAACACTGCTTTTAATTTGTATATTTGCAACGTTGATGGTGAAGATTGCATCAGTTAAATTTAAGATTAAATTAAATCACAGGAAAAATAAATTCATATGTTTAATTCAAATAGCAAAGTAAACACACAAAAAAACAAAAACAAAAACAAAAAACAAGTAACAAAAACAACAAAATATCAAAAATATATAGTAGTAATTTATAAACAGGATTTTATTGGCTGCTTTTTTTCTCTGGTAAGGTTAAAAAATTACATTAAAGCATATTATGTTAGTTCTTGGATATATATATATATATATATATATATATATATATATATATATATATATATATATATATATATATATATATATATATATATATATATATATTATGTTATAGGTCAAAATTAAGTAAATGTTTTATGTTTTAGAGGGGCATAAAAGTGCAGCTTGAACACTGTACTAAACGTCTCCTTTTGAGGTCCACGGAAGAAAAATAAGTCATACAGTTTGTAATGAGTTTGTAGCTAGTAAACAATGACCAAGTTTTTATTTTTGGGTAATTAAAAATCATCCTCTAGCATGGATATGCATGTTGTAATCATGTACATGATGTTTAATATGCAATGTGTGCGGCTAGCGATTGCATCAACAGCATGCATGCGCTCACCCAAACGCATACAAATGCACGTACACGCTCACAGACATATTTGCCAGAGGAAACACAAATCCATGGCCAGTTTCCCACCGTAATACCCATGAGGCTGTGCACACGCATTAACACGCACGCACACGCGCTTACATTCAGACTCCAAACACACCTGCCTCATTACATGTTCACATTTCATATCCGCCCCCCGTGAGCGTCCACATACATATTAATCTACAAATGCGTGGCCGGGGGGGTCCGGAGCAGGTATAGACCCCCTTTAAAAGTGCAAGCTGCCTGATTTGAGTCGCTGCAGGGGCTGCTGGGAAACGCAGGGCTGAGGGGGCGCGGGGCACAGGATGGAGTGTGCTTTCATAAGATAGGAAATGAATAAATAAGTGCTGGTGGAGGGGGGCAAATACTCAAATAAAGTCCAATAAAAGAGCTCAGAGAACATCTGTGTGGGATCGCCGTGGGGATTAGGAGGGTTTGGAACATTTTAAGCGCATTACGGATTAAAAAAAAAGGTCAGAATGTTTAGCAACATACCGATAAACCTCTTAAGCAAAACCCAATTGGAAAAGCTGTGCTGCCTCTTCATTCTGCACCGCTGTGTGTGTGTGTGTGTGTGTGTACCTAAGGTGTGGAGGCGTGCATTGGGTTTTTGAATCTTTTTTTTTCTCAGGCACATTTTCATGCGGTATACATTTTCCATGTATTTGTCATCATAAGCCATGACGTTTGAATCCAGGGGATCTAACATGCCTCTCCAACTAAAACACACGCACACACACACAGAGAAGTAATGTTTTCTCTTTAGGGCAAGGATACATTTGGGTCGATTTTGAAGTTAATATAATTCAAAATTGACCCTTTTTAGTTTCTTCTTTAACTTTCCACACGCACAATCTTTCAAAAGTTTGGGACTGGTAAAGAAGTTCAAAAAGACGTCAGGAGAGAAGTTGGAAGAAGCCACTTCTGCTCACCAAGGATGCATTCATTTTATTAAAAACACAGTAAAAAGAGTAATATTGTGAAATATTATTATAATTTAAAATAACTGTTTTCTGTTTTCATTTGTTTTAAAATCTAATTTATTCCTGTGATCAAAAGTTTCCATTTTCCACAATTTTTTCAGTGTCAAATCAGAAATTCTAATATGCTGATTTTGTTTAAGAAACTTTTCTAATTATCAGTGTGTTTCTTAATATTCATGGACACCTTTAGATTTTGTTTTCAGGATTCTTTGATGAATAAAAAAGTTAAAAAAAGCAGTTAAAAAAAGATATAAGAAATCTTTTGTAACATTATAAACAGCTTTACTGATAATTTTGATCATTTTAATGTATCCTTGCTGGATAAAAGTTTTAATTTCTTCAATATTCATATATATATATATATATATATATATAAATATATATATATATATATATATATATATATATATATATATATTAAATCATACGTTTGAATGTTAATGTATCAGTTATTTGTTATTCCTGAATTTAAAAAGAAAAGAAAAAAGTGCATACTTTAATTTGACATTGCTTTTTGGTTGATATAATGTTGTTTTAGTTATGTTGTAGATTGTTATAAAGCTTTTGGCAGGGGTTAAATTGAATTATAATTATATTTGCTAACAAAGTAATACCCAGTAAACTGATATGTTTAGTTGTGAAACGTTAATTGTGACACCAGGAAGATCCTGTTCAGGATTTGGAGTTTATTCAGTTCACTAAAACAAAGTATGAGCAATAAAGTGAAGGATGCCTAAGTAAAAAACCTTTCAGAGATCCTACAGGTCAAGCCTATTAAGTTTAACAATACAAAGCAAATCATGAGTATGATAGCAAATAGGTATTTGCTCTCACAAGCGCAGTCGCTTATGAATATTTCATGCTAAACAAGTCATTAGATGGCTCCTTTTAGGAAATGGGCGTGTGAATGATCAACACTTGCTGTTTAGGGATGGTTTAAATACTCTGTCAAAATGGTTTTTCATTTGAAACTTACTCAAGAAATGTTCTACCATTGTAAAGACACTTTTGTCATGTTAAAAACACTGCCACTGTGTGTGTGTGTGTGTGCGCGCGCGCATGTGTGTCACCTAGTATCTTTGGCATGGTGTGTTCAGGGGTCCTTTGACTGTGTGTGCTGGGAAGATAAGGATTAGCATGAACATTGTTGGATGCAGTAGCTGCGTGTGTGTATGTGTGTGTGTGGTTGCATGCTGATAACAGTGTTGATTGGACTCCATAGGCTGGAGTCTGTGCTCTAATAATGGACAGTCTCTCCTTTGTGTGTTTGAGTTTTGATGATCTGGCCCCCTGCTCATCTGCGCTTTGTCTGTGCCCAATAGTGCGGCCTCTCTCATTCACTCGTGTCCAGTTCTGCATAGTGAGCTTCACTAATGTGCCATGTAATTGGATTGGAGGTCATCCGAGATGTCTCCTTAAGCTGTGCTTCATACTTCCACACCACTAGAGGGCGCTAATCAATAGGGATTGTAGCTATTTTGAATTCACAGAATCCATCAGTAGCGCGGGTATTAAAATTAACTTAACGGAATAGCGATTCTGATTAGAATTGTATTTATAGTCTAGAATGCCATAAAATTGGACGAGTTCGAAATTCAAAGAGTTTTCTTGTCACAGAATTCGTCTTAGAATAACTTTTTAATAACGTGATAATGCCATATAATTATGTATAAAATTAAAATTACAAATCACACAATAAATTACAAATAATTCAATTAATATAAAAATGAAAATGGATACATTTATTGGAAAAAAAAAGTTTTTCTTTACAAATATACAAATAAAAAATATTAATGTATTTATATGATGTTTTATCTATAAATTTATTTCATATTTAAAAAAAAAAAATTATAATACAGATTATTAGGAGTTAATCAGATTTTTCGGTGGACTGAGGTGAAAGACCAGGACCGAAACCCCTTTAAATCATTGAACAATGTGTTCACTGTAGAACCACTGTAGTAGTTTTTGTAAGGAATACAATATATAACACTTAGAAATAGTTTGCATTGAGAGTTGATTATAGTGTGTTACATCCAGTTGAGTCGATTAAAGCACATTTACTTACATATAAGCTCACAGTATCAATACGTGTGCATCTGCGAACAAAACGCGGCGGCAGTCGATTCCCCCCTCAATTAGCGTTTAGCACAAGTAGCTGAAAATAACCTTCATTTGCGAGGCTTTTAGCGTATAGCGCGTTGGTGGAGTGGTTTTCTCTCTCTGAGAGGAGTGCGTCTGTGTGTGGGTGCTTTTGTAAGCTAGCTGGAATGCTCTGGTACCGCCAATGCTAAGATGGCTGCCAAGCACTAAGATGGCTGCCAGGATTCCATACAACAACAGCAGCAAGCGAACGAGGGGGTGCGAGAGAGAGAAAAGAAGCAAAGAGGTGGCTGTCGTGTTCATTTTTTCCTTCAAAACGTATAGTGTTGGTTTTTTCAAACCACATTCTGTTGCTGCACATAATTAGCGGTGCATGCTAAGTCCAAACAACACTACTGCTAAATTTCGAGGCAAATCTACAGACAAGAATATCATAAGAGGGCGAGGTCTTTTGACTTGGGCTAGCAAGCGACTGTCCAGAACCCTCCTAGCAACTAGCAAGCATGCTAAAAACACTAAGTGTGATTGGCTAAAGAGGTGAAACATTCATTAATACTCACTGCAGACTGAACGGAAAAGGCCAAAGTAACCAAGTGACATCCTTCTTAAGGTCTATAGTTAGTCAGAACCTCAGTGCATATAGAAAAAAGGGGTAGTGAGTGTCGGCCAATTCAAACAGCCGCAGGGATCTGGTCTCGGTCCAAGATCACTATAATTTCTAAGATAAAAAGCCTACGGAGACATTGTCCAAACAACTCCATGGCTGCACACCAGCCTTTGTCTACATCTTATGAGCTATACAGCGGAGTTGGGTTTCACCAGAATGCTCTCGGATGTATATTTCACAGATTTATAGATTTTAGATTAGCAGTGCAACTTCAAGCCTAAAATGGACAGCAGTGCGGGTAGTTTGTTTCGCCTGTGTTTTTCATTGGACCCAGCTGACCAAATTTCTTAACACACCTGGGGTCTACATTGCCGGACTAAAGATCTTGTTTCATGGTCGAAAGATTTTATGTCTAGATATTGATATTGTTATATTCAAATAATATCATCTCTGTTTATCGACCAAGGCAGAATTTTCTTCTGAAATCCGTGTAATCTGAGTTACTCTAGCTACACATTTGTTCACTAACCAACTCAAAGTATAAACAAGTATAAAAACTGTTTTTATTTACGTAAATGCAGCCCTGGTGAGCAGAAGAGACTTCTTTCAAAAACATTAAAAAAAATCCTTCCATTGCCAGACTTTTGAACAGTACTGTATAACTAGTCAAATACCAACTAACTACAAGGCAGAACATCAGATTTCACGTATAAAGGTCCAGATTCTGTCTGAATATCATGTAAATGATCCAGAACCGGAGCACATTTTGCATGTCTCATTTCCAGCTGTGTCGTCTCAGCGCTACATTGAATATGTGCTGGCAGAGAATATATAGAATGTTCTACATCTGCTAATTGATTCAGGCACCTCTGGACTGAACCCAGCCGTCCCATGCTTAATCTTCTCTCTTTTTTCCTCTCTTTCTCTCTCTCTTTCTGTCCGCTTTGCAGAATCTGGACAATCGGATAACTCCAACCAACAAGGAGAAGCAGACATCAAACCTCCGCCCAATGGTGGGTCAAGCATAAAAAAAATCACTCACACACACACACACGTTTGTTTTTGTGAAAAGTGGGGACATCCCATAGGTGTAATGGTTTTTATACTGTACAAACTGTATATTCTATGGCCCTACACCAACCCTACACTTAACCCTAACCCTCACAGGAAACTTTGTGCATTTTTACTTTCTCAAAAAAACTCATTCTGTATGGTTTAGAAGTGTTTTGAAAAATGGAGACATGGGTTGTGTCCTCATAAGTCACCCTCTCATTGTAATACCTGTGTCATACCCATGTCATTATACAGAGTTGTGTCCTGATATGTCACACACACACACACACACACTCTAAGGTTCCAAAAGGATTTTACAACCTTATGCCATTAAACCCAGAAATTCAAGTCTTTGTTTACTCAAATACATTTGAATCTAATATAAAGGTGTCTGGAGGGACCAAAAAGGAGTTCACACACACTATAAACATTCTACTACTTTTTTGTCAGACAAACTCTGTTTTGGAAGTATTTCTATGTAACCTTTTCAGACTGCTAAACAAACTGAAACTCGAGTTTCACTAGCTTATTGAACTTGAATCCATAAGTAAAAAATATTATTGTTTTGAGTTTTGTAGAGCTAAAACTACAAATCACTTTTGTTGAAAGTACATAAAGTCCTCAAGTTTTTGAGTTTACAGGTTAACGTTTTCTTTTATTTTTCATAGTGTGAAGAACATTTTAACCATATAGACCACTCTAAAAAATCAAATGGAAAGGTTCTTTATGGGACTATAGTACCATTTTAAGAGTGTTCAAATCTTTCTAAACTCCAGAAAACAGTTTTCACCACTTTAAAAGAAGTGTCAACCTTCTGCTAAACTACTTTCGTTAGATAGGTAGTCAGGCAGGTTTGTAACAACATTAGTCTGTTTCCATGAAGAACTTTTCAAAATCCATGGTACCATTTTGTCCTTCAGATTTTTTACACTAAGAAAAAAAATTATTTTAAGAACTTTTAAATGAAAGCTTCTTTAGGGTATAAAAAATGATCCATTTGAATCCTATTTTTTAAGAATTTTCTTTATTGGCATTAAGAACCAGTGCACACAAGGTTCTTTTATAGTGGCTTCTCCACACCAAAATGGTTATTTAAGAAATGTTCACCGAAAGGTTTGTACAATAACTATTAATGGTTTTTCTGCACTGCAAAGTCATTATTCATATTTTCTGGTACCCAAAAATGGTTCTTCTACAAGTTTTTTTTTCTTTGCTAAGGCTAGAATTCTGCAAAAACTGTTGAGAAGCCTTGATTGTTCACGAAGCAGTCCACCTAAACTCAATAGAATCACATCTGAAGTTGTCATTAAAGGCCGCGAGCGAGCAAACTTTGGTTAGCAATGGTGGAAACGGCGTGATGAAATCCCATCACAATCAACGCGCCAGCCACCATTTTCCACTCCGCCTTCCAGTCAGCAGATGGATCCGTGGGTGAGCCGCGCTCTCCTTGGACCTCCATACGCACAAATACGGTGCCGATTGATACCGTAATCTGCTTTATTTACGTTAATAAGGTCACATGCGCGCCCGACTCTCACACAGACATGGAGTGTGAGTGAAAGCGATTTCCATCCAAGCTTATTATAGTGAAGTGTTGCTAGGCCGGCTGTGACGGAGAATGGTGGAACGCTCATAAATCACTCCATGATTGGCTGATGCGAACCACATGGCTGCAGCGCGGGCGACACTGAGCTCATGCGCGGGCCTCGCTGTGGTTAACCTGCACACACACACACACACACACACGCTGACCTCAGCCAGCACTACAGATGGGTGTGGAAGCATGGCTCATTCACCCGTTTTGCCCACACACACAAAAGTACATATGAAAGCCCATATGCACAGAGAAAGCAAATACGTTTGTATATTTGTATGCAGTGTCGCACACACACATACTTAAGTGTGACATAAAGCATTTTTAGTGTCCTCGTTAAGTTTCAGCTGAGATTGGAGCGCTGGGTTGGAGTTAACCATAAGTACAGGGTAGCCTGTTATTCCTACGAGACGGAGAACATATGCCAACCGATGACTGTAATTATATGCTCCCGGCCTTTTTATGACAATTGAGCTCAGTTTATTTTGTGTGTGCGTGTGTTTGACAGGTGCAGATGAGTAAATATGGGGATTTTCGGGGGGGTTTTTTTCAGTATAATTTGTCGGTGTAGTGTTTTGATTTCTGGCCTCTCTCTCTCTTTCTCTCCAGGGCACTTGAGTTTCCAGGACTGCTTCGTGACGTCAGGCGTATGGAACGTGGCGGAGCTGGTCCGTGTGTCCCAGAGTAAGTCCCACGAGCAGCGTCTTTCTGATCAGCAGCTGCAAATATCAACATTTTATTAAAACGAAAAAGGCTTTCCTTATTATTATAAATCCTTAAAATCACCTTAACAGCTACATACAAATATACCCCCCCCCCAAAAAAAAACTACAAATAAGACAATATATTAATATTGCTGAATTTTCACCATCGTTACTCCAGTCTTCAGTGTCACATGATTCTTCAGAAATCATTCTAATATGCTGATTTGCTGCTCAAGAAACATTAATCGTTATTATCAATGTTGAAAACAGTTTTGCAGCTTCATATTGTTGTGGAAACCATGATAAAGTTTGTGTCTGACTGTAATATGCTTGCGTGATCTTCTGTGATTTCTATTCTTCTTAATCTGACATGAAGAAAAGTTGTATTATGTTGTGATGAGAACAAAGAGGAATGATGGCATTGATTCATCAGATTTCTCTCTGTCTGTGTGTAATTCAGCACCAGTTGCCACAGCAAGCGGACCCAACTTCTCTCTGGCCGACCTTGACAGTCCAGGATATTACAACATCAACCTGGGTCGCCGCTCCATTACGTCCACACCATCGACCAGGTACACACACACACACACACACACAGAGGTCACTTTCCTTTCATTCTAAACCAGGATTTGTTTATATTTTTGAAATTGAGTGGGCTCCCTTCTAAAATATAAATCTAAAGTAAAATTATATTGGCATATATCCTTATATAAGCCTTAAGCTTTGCTACATTTCTGACTATATACTAATAAACTCTTGCACGTCTACTTTACAAATCGATCTCACTCTAGTTTTATGAATGTTGGTAGCACTCACACAATCTTGCTTTACTCCTTGTCTGTATATATTTCTGTCTATCTGTTATCCTACTGTTTTCACCTTTATCTGTTTGATTGCTGTCATTTTTGTCTCTTTATCTTTCTCTTCTCCTGTCCCTTCTCTCTTGTCGTGTCTCGTCATGTTTCAAACGCTTCAGGACTGAGATGGAGTTGTATGCCAGTCTCCCGCGGAGGTACTCCACACTTCCTGTCGTCTGATTCACTTCAAGCTCTGCTGTCTTTGCTCATCTAACGTCTCATTCTGCTAAGATAACCTGTGCTCTTCAAACAGTGATGCTTTTAGTGGATGGTTTCAAGCTTACAGATTTCTGTTGTAATGGTTTTATAGTGTAATAACTTGTATTTAAAGCAATTCTTCACCTAAAAATGAAATGCTTCTCAACCCTCAGGTCATCCAAGATGTTTCTTCATCCGAACAGATTTGGAGAAATGTAGCAGTGCATCACTTGCTCACAAATGGATCCTCTGCAAGACATTAACTGATAGACTGGAGCGGTGTGGTGTGTTTTTAGCAAGTGATCGAATGCTACATTTCTCCAAATCTGTTCCAGTGAAGAAACAAACTCATCTACATCTTGGCTTGGGTGTGAGTAAATATTCAGCAAATGTTCAACTATTTCTTTAAAACATTCCCATTTTTGGGAATCCCCATTCTCATGTATTAATCTAAATTATGTTGCATCATTACTATTCAGGAATTTTCAGAGGTTTCACAATACAACAACATGCAAACCTTCCAGATGTCCAAACCCCCCACCCCCCACCCCCCAAAAAAACCATTCCCCCTCATCTTCTCTCTCTCTTCTCTTTCAGCTCCAACAAGCGTAAATCAATTGATGACAGTGAGATGGAGAGCCCGGTGGATGAAGTCTTCTATTCGGGCCGTTCCCCTGCCCCTGGAGTGTCCCAGGCCAGCGGCTGGCCCAATGATGTTGATGCAGGTATGGCTCTTTACCCAGCAGCCCTCTGGCTCTTCACATGCTCTGCTTGACTACCACTTATCTAGACCTCTGCTGATGAAAAAACATATTTGTTTATATTGAAGTGCACCAATCAAAGTCTACATAGAGTACTCAGAGTAGACGCCAAACTTGTGCTGACAAAGAGACTTTGAGGAATAGATGTTTAGTGTAAAACATGCAGCCAGATTATCTCTCTTTTTTTGTCAAACTAAATTTGTATACTCTGACTTACCTCTGAATCTATAATCAGATTCAACTGGGACTCATATTTGAGTCATTTATGCACTGAATAAGTGGACACAAGGGCTGTGTGAAGAACCGGACTTTTCCTCCCTTTTATCCATCCACCCATCAATCTCTCCAGTTATGACGTGCTCTTTTTTATATTGCTCAGTATATATGTGAATTGTGACGCAGCCAATGCTCATTTGATATTCTGCCCCGCCCTCATAGTTTAGCTGCTGATTGGACGCTTTGTGGGACTTGTGTGTTTTTCACCTCGAATGTTTTGGTGCACTTGATTCTAGGACATATTGAGCAATACTGCCCTTGACCTCATGCATATGATGTTTTTTTAAGTGTATATAGTGATGATGTATTGATAACGATTCAACAGTGGTCCCAAATCTCCCCCATCTCTCCAGTTGATCTCAGTCTCTCCCCCTCTCTGTCATTGTTAACTCTATTCTTTTCCCCTGTTTGGGTTTTTCAGTGCAGCACCATTTGGCCAGTATGCAGGAGAGGAAGATAAAACACGAAAGCGATGGCGTGCAGTTTCCTTACCATGGTTAGACCACATTACCCTCATATTATAATGCACACAAGTGTAATGAAATGTGTCTCTTATCTCTGTCTGTCTTTCAACCTCTCTGCCGCATCACACACCTCAGCTCTTCTCTCTGATTTGCTGTTTTTCCCGGTGCTCGGAGGTGGCGGGTTTTCTGTGGCCTGTGAATGTGCTTTCATTTTGTTTTGTGCATCAGAAGTCTCTCCGTACATCCATTGTTTGTGTTAGATTGTGACATAGGATCCCTGTGGACTGAAGCAGAAGTCCAAATCCTGATTTCCACAGACTTCCCAGACATGAACACTTACAAACGCGGGCTATTGTGTTGCGTACAGCAGCAGGCCTTTCCAGATATTTACTTAGCGTTTTTGTTTGTTTCTTCTCCATGCAGGGTTTATTGTAATTAGAGTGTGTCTGCACAAAGGGGTTTACATGCTATAAGCAATATCTCAGCTGTTTATTCAGCACGCCTACGACATCTCAATCCTGCATACATCTGCTGTAACGTCTGAAATATATTCTACACAAGTGTGCGAATGCAAACACAAGCTCGGTTTCATGCCCCATTGCGATCCACAAATTGTTTGAATGCAATTCATGACATGACACCACAAATACTTCTCTTTTAGCTCAACTGTCACACCACAGCAACTTTTTTTGCTGTGCAAGTTAAAGTTAGTTTAACTGTTGACTTGATCACTTTTGTTACTTTCCCAATAGACTTTCCTACCCTTTTTGTACAAAATTCGTCAGTGCACAGTATTCCTAAGAAATAAAGAAGTAATAAAATAATGTATTAAATGTACTGTCAAACGATTATACACAGTAAACACACATATAATTTGTAAACAAAAACTTTATTTTGGATGCAATTTAATCAAGATTTATCATTTGGCAGCATTAATTGGAATATAATATGTACTGTATTTATTGTATGCATTCATTTTAGAATATTACTTTACAATTGTTTTTATTACTACTATATATTACTATTACTATACCATTTATATTTCATTAAATGTATATATTTATTTGTAAGTAATAATAATGATAATGATAATTTATTATAATTATACAATATGTATATTTTATACACATTTTATATTTTATAGTTATAATATATTTTATTATAAGATCATATGTACATATTACATAAAATATATAATAAAAAAATATCAAATATAAAAAATTATCATATAAAATAATATAATGTGACAGTAATATTAATAATTATGAGGATAAAAATGTAGTAAAACTGTATTAAAAATGTGTTTCATTATTTTACGCATTTATTGTATGTGAAAATGTTGTTAGTTGTAATATTAATATTTTATACACATTTATTATATTCTATATTATTGTTAATATTATGCCATTTTATATTACTATATTTATTACGTGTTGGTGTGTATTATATGATATGTATATTTTATACATTTATTATTTATTAGATTTATGCATTTATTTAAATTTATTGTTTTCTAAAAGTGTTATAATTATTTTGTCATATAGAGACAAAAACAATGTTTCACTGTCCAATCAATTACCACTGGATAAAAAAGGGCCGAGCTTACATTTGTTTTGTCGCTGAATATCCTGTTTCGCTCTGAAATCCATCAGACCGGGCGTTTCATATTGACTGTAATAGCACAGACATTTGAAGGTAACTCTATCAGCCCCTCAAGTATGCCAAAATAGATAACGCAAGAATAGCGACAGTAATGCAAGAATGCATGCTGTGTACGTACAACGGCAACTTGTGTATTTGCACAGGGTACGTTTCTGGCCCGAGGGTCCACCTACATCTAATCACATTCACTGCCGCCCCCGTCATGATCAACACACAGTCACAGATCTTAATCTAGGGTAACATGGGTAAATCCCACCAAAAAAATGCCAGCATGCTCAGGTGCTCCTAGTGTCATGGGAATACATAACACACATACATATTTACACCCACCCACCCCATCCCTGAACACTTGAAACACACACACAGTCTGTGTGCACCAGAGCTCTGCTCCAGATGGCTCGTCCATGTGTCGACAGCGTTGGGAGCTACTGGGTTACAGAAGACATCTGTTACGCCGATGAAAGCGGTGGTGGCGCTCCGAGCGCATGTGAGTGTGTGAGAGTGTGAACCGTGCTATGCTCCAAAGGTGATTCACTACCTGAATGAGGCTCTGGCAACGCTGCAAGGTGACGGTGTCATTTATCATTAAATCTGGTGTCACCCGGCGTATTCATTAATACGCCCCCATCTCTTTCTCTCGGCCCTGGACCGACACGGATATCATCCCCCTATTTATCATTCTCCTGCACTCTCTTTCACCTTGTTAGACTGTGACACTTTGTCTGTAAACATCTGTTTGTGAACGTTTTGTTGATGATGAGGTTCAGACAGCACAGGCATGGGAAACATGAAAAAAATGTGAGGGTTAGAAAAGTTAGGCAGAGACTTTGAATTAGTGCACTGAATGGTTTAAAATATTTAACTGGCAAGTAATTTGTCTTTCTCAGTGTGTAAAATGACTCAAATTATGATATTTTTAATTCTTTGATTTAAAAAAAGTAATGAAAGTTTACATTGTGAATATGACTTTTCAAAAATATTTAATTGGCATCTAATTGGTCTTTTTGCTTGTAAAATGACTGAAATTAATTTTTAAAAAAATATATTGAATAATGAAAGTTTCTACATTACAAGCGTGGCATTAGTTCTGATTCTCAGCTGATCCACGTCTACCTATAGGGCTGTGACATCTACCACAGCACCCATATATAAGACCCTTCAATATTATCAGCAGCTATCTAATTACCCCTCTCCATCCCCAGCTCCTCCTCTCGCCAGTCAGGATTCGGCCTTAAGATTCACCATTGAATCAGACTAATTTCTAAAATGTTGACATTAAATTATTGAACATAAATGATATCCACAATACTTTTATGTTGGTGGGGGCTATTGCTTCCTTCTTGCCCAGAACAGAACCAATAACAGTCATTTTTTATGATAGTGTTCCCGACAGAAATAAGTTTGTGTGTAAAATGACAAATTATTTCTAAAAACAGATCGATTAAGAGACTAATGAAAGCATCCATCATACATATAACATTTTTCTAAATATTAATTGCTAAAGTAATCATACAAATGTCTGTTTTTAAAAAATACCTTTTTTTCTAGAAAATATTTAATTGGCAAGTTTTCAATCAAAACCAATCAACTGAAAAAGCCACAATTTCCATAGTAATTCTACAATGTTTTGTTTAATGCTTGAAACTATTTAATTGGCATCAATCAACTGAAAAAAAGAAGAAAACATTAGACAAAGACCTTGGGAACCCGTGTGTATTATTACTGTAAGTTCATGGCAGAAGTGATTTGTTCTTGGATTTGTGACCGTCTGCGTGTGTCTGTGGAGGCACTTTCTGATGGCTGGATGGTAAATGTGTGTGTCTGCTCAAGAGTGTGTGGGTAGTGTAAGGAGGTGTTATATATGGCGTTTTTTGACAGGTCAAGGTTTGACTGGCGGCCAGCTTGTTAGCATGGCGAGACTGGAAGGTCACGGGAGCGTTTGATTGGCTGCCAGTCTGCGCTGGCACGAGACACAGAGAAATAATACATAACCCATGATTTTACCACACACACACACACACAAATACACACGCTAATATGCAAGATCATGGAAACTGTCAGCTGCAACTTTTGAAGGTGTGTTTTAGCAGCGATTTTTGCATATTTTTATGTAGCCACAACCTCACTTACCTTATAATGTTAAGAATACTAAATGATTATATTATAATATTTACAGTATTATTAATATTAATTCTACACATTTTTGTATGCGTGTCTCTCTGTGTCTGTGTGTGTGTGTGTGTTTGTGTATTTGCGGCAACAAACAAAAAGATATTAGGCTTTAACTCTCATTTTAATATTTATAATTCTATATTAAGGTTTTAATATATAATTAAAATTAATATGAAACCTTTTTGTTTGTTGCTGTACACAATCATATTGCCTTTTTACAGGAAACTTTTGTTTAGCTCTCCCAAATTAACACAGATATCGTAGTAATGATTTATTGTGCGGTTTGTTTGTTAAAAATATCTATATTCTCTGTGATCTTGTGTAAGTTCCACACTTTGTTGGATTGCACAACACTCCCTTTTTTTTTTTTCATCAGACAGTGTTGCTTTTAAATTTGCCAATCCTTGCACCACTTAGGATAATTGTTTCCCCAAAACCAACCACAGGATTTGATGGTAAACTCCTTTTCCTTTCCTTCTTGAGTCCTGACATGTTTGGCCATGTTTCTGCCAAACTCAGGACAGCTGAAGCTAGCAGCCCTGCAGCCTCAGTTTGACATTCATAGGAGCAGGACGACACATTAATGTGGCGTTATATACGAGAAGACCAAGCCATCACACACTTTCTGCTTTCATTTCCCTCATCATTCTCACATCACGCTTCGAGGCTGTCCTCCTGTTTGTTGGCATGAGCGTTCGGACCTGCCACTGGAACAGGAGCGCTTGTGTTTGACTTTTTCCCTCGGCGCTGAAAAGTCCAGTGAAAGCCTCTGATTTGGTTCCCCAGGTGAAGTTTAAGAGTGTTTGCATGTCAGAGTCTGTACACAGCTAGCATTTACCTTTATTTACTCATTTGCATTTGGTTTGTGAAGACGTGTCGTCCTGTTCGGTTGGCATTAGTAATGCGGTCGCTCGAATAGATTGAAATTGGAGTCAATCTAAACACACATTCACATAAACCAGACAAGTTAGTAAACTAAATGTGTTTATGCTATGATGTACAGTTTTAGCAGAGTTTATTTAGTTCGTTTTGTAGAGTGTGTTTTTTAATTGGCTAGTGATCTGTAATGAATAGATTTTTTCTTGCTTTTATATGGCTAAAGGCTTTTCTCACTGACGTTTAAATTGCAGATTGTGGTTTCTTTTTCACCTCTTAACTAATGGCAGAAGTATTTTGTTGTGGATTTGAAGACATTTAATTTTTTTGTAATGCTTTTTTTAATGGGTAGTTGGAGGACCAGTAGGTTTTTTTTATATAGCTAATTCTGTATCTATTAAGCAGGGTTATCCATGTAGTAATACTTGTATTTGTGTAAGTGGGATGCACATAATATGTAAACAATATTAAAATATAAAGCATTTTATACTACTGTATATTTATAAATCTTGAGATTTTGGAAGAGAAACAAGGGAATTTAGCATTAAAATAAGACACATTAATCAATTTCTACACTACCTTTCAAAGGTTTCTGGTCAGTCAGATTGAAGAATAAATAAAACATCTATTCCAAATGCAGTTTTTTAATATATATTTTCTATTTTATTGCGACAAATATATTAAGCAGCAAATCTGTTTTCAGCATTCTTGAGCATCAACTCAGCATGTTGCATTGATTTCTGAATGATCATGTGACACTAAAGACGGAGTAATGATGCTGAAAATACAGCTTTGCATCACAGGAATTAATTGCATCTTAAAATATATTCAAATAGAAAACAGTTGTTTTTATATTATAAAAATGTTTAACAATATTACTGTTTCACTGTAACAAATAAATGCAGTCTTGGTGAGCATGAGAGAAAATTGTACTGACCCGAACCTTTTTGAGGTAGTGTTTGTATTGAGGCATCACTAGCGTTTTTATTTTTATTTTTCTTAGTGTTCTTTAAAACGTCACTGTAAAAGCTGAGAGAAAACCTGACATTCATGCTCTGATACTGTACTCTTTCCTTGAGATCTGGTGCTTTGAAAGTGACAGACAGACAGACAGACTGACATGAGTTATTATGGGATCTGCTGTCGTGGCATCTATTTTCCCACTTACAGCTGCATAGAGCCCCTTCCCTTCCCGGCCCTGTCCTGACCCCTATCCCGCTCTTTCCTGCACTCCACTGCTTCAAAGCAAAGCTCACACCCTGGACCTCACCGCACTGCCAAAACACCGTTCTTACGCAGCGTTTCACCTTGTGTTCCTGTAGAATTATATTAACATCCTTGAAACAAGATTCATTTACTTGAGTCAAAATCTTATTTACATTAAGTGACGTTTATGCTTAATATATATTTTACATTTTACATTTACATTCTTAAGATAAAGCAATTTGACAGAGGTGTATTAAAAATACATTTATTTTTCTTTTTGTTTAAGTTTATTTTTCTACCTCATTGGTAAAAAAAAAATAATTTTTTTATGTTGTTAAAGATGTATTTATTTATTTTTTTTACTGGAAAATTCGACAAAATACTGATTAATAGCATTTTTTATTTTTTTTTTGCAATGATTGGCTTCTCTATACTTCACCAAAAACCCTAGCAATATCTTATCTGTAGATTAAAAGCTAATTTTTAGTGTTATTATAAGCAAATTTGTCGTATTTTAGAAGCTGAGATGGATGAGATACTTTTTTTAGATGAAGATCAAGAAGCAAAAACCCTGTTTGATTAAATCCACATCTCTGTTCTGCCATTTTGTTGATCCCATTTTTACCAGGACTCTCTTCGCCTGGTTCTCTTAAGAAGTCGGGGAAATTCGATTTCAGCGCTCTGTCCGGCCATACGAGGTCTGCACGCATGCCGTTCACCCATCACCCGCTGCCCATGCTGGCAGGTGTAAGACCAGGTGAGAGCTCAGAGCCCCCCCACCCCACCTCCCACATCCCTCCCCTTCCTGTCCTGCTCACTCACGCCCCTTGGTTGGGTCGGATGTGGTGACGTTCGGGGAGAGGCGAGGTCATGTTTACGCCACGGTCGGGTCAGGGTGAAGGTGTTAGCCATTCGATCCCCCCACCCCCACCCCTCACCCTCTTTCTCCTCTGTACTGAGGCTGATTTGTCCTTTTGTCTGTCTGTCTGTCAATGTGATTGGTTGGTGATTGGTCTCTCCATTTCCCGAATTCATTCTCCCTCCGCTAGAGGCGTCGTTTCACTGCCCTGATGTGATCAAAGTACATATCCACTCTTCTTTAATGCAAGACTCATTTTCCAAGATGTGCTGAAGTATTTGATCATTTATTATCAAGAAAAGAAAAAAATGATAAATGTGCCAAAATTAGACATCACAAATCAAATCAGTGCCATTTGTAGATGAATGCACACTATTAATTCTTATTATTAATTATTTCTTTTCAGAGAGCTATTTAATACTTACAAAACCTTGATAACCAGCTCCACTGACAGATAAACAGATGGATGGATGGACGACAGACAGAGATAGATGGATGGATGGATGGATGGATGGATAGAGGACGGATGGACAAATGGATGGATGACAGAGTGCTAAGTATAGATAGATAGATAGATAGATAGATAGATAGATAGATAGATAGATAGATAGATAGATAGATAGATAGATAGATAGATAGATAGATTACTGGTGATGTTATGCGATGGCTCTTGTGTGGTCGTGTGTTGTGGTGGAGTCACTCCTGGTGGGAGGGGGTCTTTGGTGGCGCTAGTTTGCAGTGCCATTTGCCTCATTCTTGAAGCCTTGGCTCCATCCCATTCCCTAATGGGATTAAAGGGCGGATGATGAAAGCACGAAAGAAACGGAGGAAGAGGAGGGAACGGCAGTCTGCGTGGCAGGGAGGGTGAAAAGCAGGGCTTTGGCTGGGAGTGCAGTGCCCGCGTCTGGGTTACAGGGAGGCTCTGGAAGTTGGCAGACTGTCCCGGGCAGCTGGGGGCCCTGCTTGGCAGGAGGAGACAAGACCCCTCACCCTCCACTCGCTGGTCGGGAGATGAGCGCAATCTTATTCTTCATCCGTCATGAGAGCCGTCATGACTTAACAACTACTGCAGTTCATTCACATAGTGATGTGCTGATACAAAAATGTATCGATGATGTATTTTAATTCGTCATTGCACATACTTTCGTATCCTCGTATCAGTGTTTTATTTGTTTATCTGTTCACCTTATCTTATTTCTATTCAGTTCCTTATAGTTTAATCAACAAAGAAGCAGGTTGTCTAAAGTACAAAATCTGGAGCTCATGTTCAAGTTAAAGCACTCGGTCTGTCTTTCACATTCACGGTTGGTTTGGCAAAGTCACCCATCTTAGAGTTTCAGGCTCTGTTGGCAATTTCTAGTAAAAATTATTTAATCATCAGTGATTCAATATTTTGATCAAATAATGGGAATTAAGAGGATTTTTCACTCTGAGAGCATGTTGGTGTCTGTCTAGACAATTTTGAGTTTCAGAGATTATAACAGAGTGGGAGAATGAAAGAACACTGAATACCGTGTGTGTGTGTGTGTGTGTGTGTGTGTTATTTATGAAAGGTTTGCCCAATGGGTTTTTTGTAATACTTTATAAATTGAGGCACACATGTTTTTATACATATTTAATATAAAGCTCACTATACTTAGTAAAAGCTTAACTGAAGCCCTAACCAATAAAAGTTTAGCATTTTTGGATTTCCAAAAATGTTATTATATAACGATTCATATATTTCTGAATCATTTTTACCTCTGATGATGTCCTGTAGGTTCTGCCGAGGGAGGATTCGACTTAGCTCTGTTCTTGGAACAGCTTTGTCTCAGATCTTTGTTAACACACACACACACACACACACACACGCACACAGTTTTCCTGAACTGATTTCCATCACTTCCTTCTCATGTCATCCATTGTATCCTTGTGTGTCAGTCTCGCTCATTACTGATATACTACTAGTACTTATACTGACACAAAACGTGTTATTGACTTCTCTCTCTGTGTGTATCTGTCTGTCAGCAGGAAGTCCCCGTGCCTCAGCTTCCTCCCTGCACTTCCCCTCACCCTCCATCATCCAGCAGTCCAGCCCATACTTCACCCATCCCACCATCCGATACCACCACCACCCGGGACAGGACCCGCTCAAGGAGTTTGTGCAGTTTGTGTGTGCCGACGGATCAGGACAGGCTAGTGGTCAGGTAAGAGGAAGTGACCTCACACTGGAGGTGATGATCTGACACCGGGGTCAGTTGATTGCTCCCGTAGATGTAACTTGGTCTGCTGTATGTATTGCAGAAATGCTTGGTGTTTTACACAGATATTCTCTAACTGGTTTATTGTGACTATTGGAAATGGCATCCTATCATACTTCTAATGCTAGTTTTGTAGCATAGAATAATGCAGTATGTAATGGAGAACACTGCATGGAATACTGTATTCCACAATGCAGTCCTTTCGGAAGCTTTACACTAGTATTCCATTTAGAATGTAAACATTATCAATGCTTACTGCATACTGTTTTACTCATTTGGAAATATGGAGTATATACTTTGCAGTATGCAACTGTTTAGAGAGAAGATGATTTAAAAAAAAATAATTTATGTTGATAAAACAGAACATATTTGCCTCGGTCAAGCAAAAAAAAAAAACTCTTGCCTCAACCATAAAATAAATTTGTATTTGTGAAACTAATGTTATCATGCATTTAAAGAAATGCTTAACTGAGCTTAACGTTGGGAATACAGTTGTCGCATTTAACAAAGAAGCCAAGATTGAAGTGAGAAATTAAAACATCTAAAAATGTGTTTGCGAGGTTGTTATATTAAGCACACATTTACAGTACTAACATTCAATTCACTTTTATTGTTTTTATATGATTTATCTATAATTACTACAGACCTGAATCCAAATCCTAACCACCGGAAGAAAAAAAACATAGGATTTTAAAATTAGATATTTTTTTTTTGCTGTTGTTTGTTGTTTGTGCAAATAACATTATCAACTGTATTAGTTTTATTTGCATTTCTGAAAACACGAAACAATCTCCTCCTGTCTTTTCCGATACAAACAAATGTGTGCGTTCCTTGTCTTTGAGGCCGACTCATCGGTCACTGTTATGTATCTTGTGCTTGTCTAGCCGATCTTGAGTTAATCTCTCCTTCTCTGTCCACTATCACGATAAAACCCATCTGCGCAACAGCTGACGACCTCTGCGCATGAAGTGCGCATCCCCTCCTCAGTTCTGCTTATGCCATTTTTTTAGCCTTCGTGAACGTTGCATTTTTTTTTTTTTTTGCGCTCTGGTTTTGATTTGACATCATTCCATGGACCAAAACTCACCTCACCATTAGTGCGTCCATTTCTTCTTCTTCACCTTCTGCCTAAAGTCCTTCATTTGATTTTTTTCTAGCTCCTCCACTGCTCCTGTCTGTGCCTGTGGTGAAGTCAACACACAAACAAATACGAACACCCCCTTCATAAACAAAAGCAAACAGACATTCATCCTTTTGGTTGTTTCCCTCTCAACACTCTCCACTACCAGCCACCCCCCATTCCTTTTATTTCGGAGCTAGTTTGCGCAGTTTTTTGTCCATTTGTGGGGTGTCGGGCGTGTCCGTACTCCTCACCCTGTTTGTGTCGTCTGCAGCCGAACGGGAGCGGCCAGAGCAAAATGCCAGGCTCCTTCTTGCTGCCTCCACCCCCCCCTGTGGCGCGTCCAGTGCCCCTCCCAATGCCAGACTCTAAATCCAGCAGCACGCCCCCCGATGGTGGACTCACCTCACCCACATCTCCGTGTAAGTGACCCGACCCCCCCATTCCACCAAACCCTATGAAGATCACCAGTCATCTAGCCACAGCTGGACCGCTTTTTGCCATTTAGTTTGTGTTCCTTTAGTTAACATGAAATGCCAATTATTCGTAATTTTCGCCAACTGGTGGGTCAGAACTATCCCTTAATATTTTATTTTTTCGCTTGTTTTATATGTATTCTAGTTTTGAGGCGTTTTAGTAGTTTAATAGTTCAACAACCATCAAAAGTCATTAAAGTATGGAGCCCTTAATGGTACATGGTGATGGGGGGGGTGACATGGGAGGAAAAAAAATTCAGTGTTCTTGTCTTGACTGGCAAAACCTTTTTTTTCCTCTAAAAAAAGACTGCATTTGATCACAAAATATTTTCATTCCCACGAGAAACTTTACTTTCATTGGAAAATGTTTACATTCTCTCGCAAAACATTTTTTGTTCCCCTGAGAAGCATTTTGTTTTCTTGCAAAAAATGTTGCGAGAGAATGCAAAAGTTTTGTAAGTGAACGCAAATTTCTCAGGGGATAGCAATTCTTTTGCAAGAGAATGCAAAAGTTTCTTAAGTGAATCCAAAGTTTCTTGGAAGAATAATACTTTCACAAGTGCACACATAATTTCTCAGGGAAACAGTACTTATGTAAGAGAACACAATACGTTCAAGCTAATGCAAATGTTTTGCGAATGAACAAAGTTTCTCAGGGGGAACGCAATATTATCAAAAATATGATACTTATGCAAAAAACGCTAAATTTCTCCTGGGGCGCATTACTGTAGCTTTCCAAGGGAACGCAGACGTTTTTCACGGGAAAACAAATTTTCTTGAGGGAACGCAATACATTTGCAAGCTAATGCTTTACATTGCAAGTGAATGTATTGGGGTTTTTTTGGGAATGCAATACTTTTGAAAGGGAACGCAAAAGATTTGCAAGGGGACAAAAAATGTGGAAATTTTAGGAACGCAATACTTTTGCAAGAGAACATGAAAGTTTTGTGAGCAAATTCAAAATTTCTTGGGAGAATGCAAACGTTTTGCAAGTGACCAGATTTTCTTGGGGTAAAAACAATAATTTTGCAAACAATTTCTTGGGGGAATGCAAGGGAATGCAGTGTTACATGGGGGAACAATAAATTTGCGAGCCAAAGTGAAATTTATCGGGAGAATTCAGTACTTTTGCAAGCAAATGAAAATGTTTCGGGAGAATGCAAACATTTTGCAAGTGAATGCGAAGTTTATTCAGGGAATGCCGTGCAGGAAAATGCAAAGGTAAAATTTTTCCTCCCATCTCATTTTTTTTTCATGACCATGTTCTCTTGGGGGCTCTATATTCAAGGATGCAAATTTACGGCAGTTAAAGTGGACTCCAAAATACTAAAAAAAAAAAAAAAAAAAAAAAAAAGCATTTTAGTTCAAACTAGATGCAGCTAATATTGTACAATTCACTTGACCTCATTATTGTGTGGCAGCTCTGGCACTAAAATCCAAACAAGATGGAAGAATCTATATCTACCAAACTGAAAAGACCAGCTTTGACTCTCTTGAATTTATATTCTGGTCCAGGTTGGTTTGTGCTGGTCAAATTGCATTGCAGTCCTGATGTGAAAGGTCCTTCACACTCCCGAATGCAACATCCAGAAACCCATGCTTTGTAATTTTACGTTGGTTTTATTTGAGTTTGTTTTGGTTACATTCACATTGCTGGTTAGCTTTTGGCCTGTGGAAATGTGATAGTTGAGCTCCAGTGCTGGTCTAAAGGTCAGTTCGTCCAGAACATGAACCAAATTTGTGCCGTTCAGAATGGAGGTGGCGTATCCGGGAGCATAATCAGACATACTGTAAAATATTCCCTCACCACAGACGGGGCACTGGACGGAGCACTTGCATTTCTTTTCCTCTTTTCTATCATGTTTCTTATTTTTGTTTTTCGTTCCTTTTCATTGTGTTTTCTTTCATTGTTTCAGTTGTTTTTATGTTGTTTGTGTGTGTCTTTTTATGTGTTTATATGTTGCTGATTCTCCAGAATTCACTTCGCAAACCTGATACACAATTTTTTTTTTTACACAATTACACATATAGAGGTCATGTATTGTTTATAAATATAAAATTAATTAGCATTTTACATTTCTATACTAATAAAGAATTTGTTTGCAATAATGTAGAACTCAGTTCTGTGATCACAGGAGTTAATATATTGGCATTTTATTTAATAAAACTTTCTGTATTATTGCAAAATTCAATTCTGTGATCATATGCGTTAATGTAGAATATACATCTGCAATCACAGGTAAAAATGTTGCTGTTAATATTTTACATATAATCTACATAATATATAATCCAATTCTGTATTAATTCAGAAGTTTTCTGCATTATTGTAGAATGTCATGAACACAGCAGCTTCTCGATTTCGTTGCCTTTTTGAATGTTTGCTGATGAAAGCGCTAAAAGCAAACTGTAGTACAAATATGGCTCTTTGTGTTTGATTTTTCCATGTTTTTACACACACACACAGACACACACACTGATTGTTAGATCTCTATATATTTGATGAACAGTTACACCATGGAGTCCATCAAATAAACCAGAATCCAAACAAAAACTGCCCTAAATTTGATAATGACTTCAAACAGATTTGCAGATTCAAACTCCTTTTTAATCTATCGCTCTTCAACCGTGTGAACCAAGAACAATCAAACACAGTGTATCGTTAAAGATAAATTCTTACATTACTTTTGTTTGTTGTTTGCCAACAAGTCAATTCAGTACAGAAAAGTTTCAGTTTCCACTATATATCTGAAGGTTTGCTTTTGCAGAATCAATTGATATTTCTGAATAGATCACATTGACTAAAATTAGTTTAAATAACTAAACGATTTAAAAAATAAATTAAATTAAATGTTTTTTTGTGCATATATATATATATATATATATATATATATATATATATATATATATATATGATAGTTTTTTTTAGTCTCTCTCTTCTCTCTGTCCCTCAGCATACTCCACGCCAGGCTCCACAGCTCCCAACAGGTTTGTCAGCATCGGATCACGGGACAACAACTTTCTGAACATACCCCAGCAGACGCAGGTGATTCTTACTCGCTCATATTCAAAACAGAGTGTTTCAAAACATTCATCTAAACGTCTTATGCTGCTCCTCCCATCCTGTCTTTCATTGTTTCCCATGATGCTCTCTGTTCTGCGGTGTTGGGCCCATCTGGAGCGGGTCTGTGATAACTGGAGCTGATCGGCGTGGTGTAGTTGATTTGAGCGTTGCGCTCCTCCATCAACCAGTACACTTTAGTCATTAATGTGTAGAGCCTGCCCCGGGCCGGCTCCCTGCTCCTCAACACATGGTGACCATCTGAAGCCGCTAACTCACCCGCTCTCACCTCCTCCCTCTGCTGGTCGGCCTCGCTGGATCTGACCATTTATTTTCCTCTCTTTCTCATTTCTCAACTCGCTATCACCCTCTGCTGGAGACTCCTGTTTTTATTTTTCTTGTCTCCCGTCGTGACTCTTTGGCAGCGACTTCGCTTTGTCTAATTTCGCACATTTTCCAGTGTGTTCACCCTAAATTTTAGAAGGCAGAGGAATATTTTTTTTTTGTCCTCTTAGAGATGAACTGCTTCAGTGTGCAAATTAGCAGCGAGTTATCATGAGTAAACGTTTTGAGAAGATTCGTTATTTGCATCTGCACATATTTATTCATTTGTAATTCATTGTTATACCAACTCTTTTTTTATTTTATTTTGTGTGGTTAAAAAAAAACTACATTGAGAACACATTGAGTGCATTCAATAATTGTAATTGTAAAATATAATACAAACATTGATAAGGCAGTAGTGAAAGTGTTACTGTTGTTATAATTATTGCACAACAAAGGTTAAATATCTATTTTATTAGTGTTTTTATTTGTTATTGTTAATGCACTGAGAAAATGCATTGATAACTATAATCCAATATAATACAAACATCAATAAAAATAATAAATTGTAGTTCAATTAATTAATTATTTTTTTTCCCTTCAGTGTAATCCAATGATTAAAATAACAAGAGGCAGTGAAAATAGAAAAATGTTTCAGAAAATGTGCATTAAGGAAAGTGCTTTATTAATTATAATTGAGTGTAATTTAATTTAAAGACATGCTTCATGAGTGAACTCGTACTTCAGCATTAGTGTGTCCCCAAAAGACATTTGGACACTTCAGTTATACTCTAAAATGTTATAGCACTAGTTAACAAAATATAAGAGGAAGAAAAATGTTCAAACTAAATATCATACAAAAATGACTTCAATTAAATTCACAGTCATAAATCAACACAACTAGAACTAAACTTGTTAGTGGGTTATTTATTTATTATTTATTTGATTCCAAGAAAATGTGCAATGAGAAGGTGAACTAATAATTGTAAAAACTGCCAAAATGCAAGTTTTGTCAGAAGACACAAAGCAGAAATGAAAGGAAAAGGATCCTGTTAATACTTTATAAGAAAATGTGCATTGAGAAAGGACATTAATGATTAAAAAAAATAAACAGTTTTGTCAAGAGACACTGGGCAAAAATGTTGGTGAAAAGGTTTATTTTATTTTATTTTGAGTAAGTGCACTAATAATTGTAAAAACCCTGGGCAAATATGACATGAGTGAAGAGAGAGATCCTGCAGTGTTTGAGACACAGAGACAGGCTCATATCATGATGTGACAGTGTTTTCTGTCCGTACGGGGAAGCGCTCTCAGGCCCGTGCCATTCCGAGTCAGAAACACGAGAAAAGAACTGCAGAAATGTGAGACGGGAACGGAGAAAAGAGGGGCAAAGTTGAAGCACGGCCCCTAAACTGAAAAGTCACGTCCCAGCTGTCTGGTTGCCCACAGCAACGAGACATGATGTCACAGGCAGTTGAAGTTGAACTTGAGGCTGGTCACTGCCAAGGATTAGGGGGGAAGATGGGATTGTGAGGGGAGGAGCACAGCTTACAGGGGAAGAGTTACTTGGCCCGAGTGGCTGTTGGGCTGGAGCCCGGGGCGGGTGCTGATGCTTGTGTGACCCGCAAGAGTCAACCAGAACAAAAGTTACCCGCCGCCCCTCCTCACACAACCTCTCAGCCAAAGGGTTTCCAGGATTTGACTTCCAGAGAGTTTTGTAAAACCAATCAGGAGGAACAATCCCGTGCTCTCGCTGTCGTCCCAGTCACACATCAGAGGGGTTCAGTAAATAAGAGCTCGAGCACTTTTGTCTCACGAGGCAAGGTATTGGATTAAAGCATTAGATTTTATATCAAATGGAAAGAAATTATATGAAATACATGTAAGGGTATTCTAAATGTTCATATTTAAAATGATTGATAAATAATTATATCACATAAATACTCTATTGATGTATACAAACTATTAAGGATATGATGTAAAATATTAAGTATATAAGTAATTATGATTCTCATAATTGGAAATGTAGTTAATATATACATTATAAAAATATATATATACTGCACATATACAATATCAATTTTAAATATTTATCATATTGATTGTAATAAATATATTATAGTTATTATGTTATTTATAAAATTACTCTAAAATTGTCAAATTTTAATTGTAATGTTATTATTTTATGTATTATGAATAGTTTATTATATAAACTGTTCAGTTTACAGTCTTATATAATGGAAACCATTTTGACAATATATATAAAAACTATAATTTATAAATGTATTATTTTAAAAACATTTCAATATAAAATGTTGATATTTATAAATGCACACATTATTAGAAATCATTATTAATATCATTCATTAATTATTAAACCAGTATTTTTATAATATAATAGGAATATTAAAAGAAATCCTGTAAACGCCTAAGATATAGAGCACAGCATTAAAGATGAATTGTGAGATTGCTGTAGCTGTGTGGTTTATACTGTTTTTATTGACTATGGAGCAGTTGGACTGCTGTACTGACAACCAGAATCTGTTTAGAATAAACAATCAAATGTGTAGCGGTAGATATCCAACTTATTTAAGTTCGTTTTACGTGTGCTCTGACAAAGAGTTTGACAAAGACCTGAAGTGTTTTTATTGGGAAACACGCTTTACTTCCACCAAGACGTGAACGCCCTATAAACTCGTGTTCACTGGCGTTATCAGTCTGATGTTAGAGCTGCATTAACAGAGCGTCTGCTGATGACGGGATGTGGAGATGCGTCATGTCATTCCCAGAAGCGAGGTCTGCTGCTTTAGTTCAGTAAACAGATCCGCTTCAGAAGCCTGACCTCTAGTGTTCACATCACTAACAGCAGCTTCTCTACTCCACATCCGTCTAAAGTTGACTTGCTTTTGAATTCAAGATTCAGGAATATCGATTCAAAATAAAATAACATAAAATAAAAGTGACACAAAATAGTAAGCTTGTAATAGCGGTGCATACTGAAACATGCACACTTTAAGATTATAAAGTAAAAAAAAAAATAGAAAATGTATTTATAATTTCTAAATAAAACAGAATAATTAAAAAAAAAACTTTCATTTACAATTAATAAATTATAATAGCTTTATGACAATAAATGTAATTTAGTTTAATAAACGTATTTATTTATAGCAAATGCTTAAATTATAGGTCTGTGCGACAAAATAAATTTCATATACTTAATAGTTTAAATGTAGAAGTTAGTTATATTTTATTAAATGTATACAAATTAACTATTTTTAAGTTATAGCTTTATGTGAAAATACATTTCAGTTCAAATAAAAAGTTGTTCATGTATGTTATTAAATGCTTACAAATTATAAACATTATTTAATAGTAAATGTATGCAAAATACATTTTAATTTAATACATTTAATAACTTAATTTTTTATGTTATTAAATGTATTATGAAATAGAAACAACGTTTGTGACTTCTTGTTAATGAGTGATATTTGATCATTTTAGTTTAGTCCTATATTTATTTTTAAATGTTTTATTTTTTATTATTATTAAATTATTATTAAACTAAGGCTTTTAAAATGTGATATTTTATAAAATCATACAGTGATACGTAGCAGATGTAAAAATGCCTATAATTGTCTTTTTTAATCTTCAGATAAAAAAAAAAATAATAATAATAATAATAATAAATCAATATTGTCCTTGATAGTAGTCAAATTCTTCCTGCACAGATGATTTTATAGTAATCTGATGTTTTCATGATGTATTTTCTGTTTAAACACTAACATTGCCTTTATTCTATTGTGTGTTTACAGTCATGGTTCCTTTGACGAGGTCCTGCCTGCAACCTGTCGACACAATTTGGAAGTTTTATGACAACAAAAAAAAAAAATCCTCCTCTTTTGAAAATCCCCTCCGACCCGAAACGCACCCTAAGAAACGTGAGCAGCATATGATTAGGAAACGTTTGACCCTGTATTAGCCAACCGTCAGACGCCCTTCAACCTCCGAAAAAGACTTTCAGATCACAGCAGGAGGAGAGGGACCGACACGCACCTACAGCACCAAACCAACGGCAACAGAGGAGCAAGAACCCGGTGAACACAGACACGATATGTTACTAGGGACAAGGATCTAGTGTACAGTGGCTGGGATTATCAACAGTTTCAGTGGTGAGGATTCAGACACAACAAAAACCCAAGATTTTGACCAATTAAACTTCAGATTTTTGTTTTCAAAACACTTAAACATGCTGACTTTCAGCATCCAGGCAACACTAAATAATGAGAGCCCCTGACGTTTTACAATTTTAGCTTATAAGCATGCAGTGGAAATGTCTTTTTTTCCCCTTTTGCAGTCAATTACTAAACTAACTACGAACAGCAGAAGTATTGCACTACAGTAATGCGAAGAACACTAGTTTGACGTGCACTATTGAAAATGGGATCGACGGCAGACGTTATTTGCACATTTTAATGCGGAGGAAAATTAACCTGGCACACTAAAGCTACCCAGAGACACGGTCTCATTTTCAAGCCTCAAATTCAATTTTTTAATAAAACAAAAGTTCATTTCAGGTGTTTAGTGCCAACTAGACAGCACCAGATTTTAGTTAGTGCTCCTATAGGATGAATAAAGCCAGCCAGCACACACTTACGGTGCGGTCACATTCACCAAATCTGACTTGATGTCTTGAACCTGATGAGAAATCATGATCACGTGGATTCTTATTAAAGGGATAGTTCACCCAAAAATTAAAATTGTCATCATTTACTCACCCTTACTCAAGTTGTTCCAAACCTGTATGAGTTTCTTTTTCTGTTGAACACAGAAGATGATGTTTGGAATAAAGTGATAACCAAACAGTTGATGGTAGCCATTGAATCCCATGGTATTGTTTTTTAACACTATAGAAGTCAATGGCTGCTGTCAAATCCTTTTCAGTTTTTGGTGAATTATCTCTTCTAAATGACTAGATTTGGCCTTTGAAGTTTCGCCGATCATTTATACATTTAAGAGCTCAACTTTAAAATCATTCGTTTTGGGAGAATTTTTTGTTTTTTTACAAAAAAGTTGTGTATTGACAATAGAGTAGTGATGCACGAAGCACTAAATTCGCTGGTCAACAACAAATTTGTTTGACAATCTTGAACCTAAATTGAAATCTGCCAAGTGATTTTTTTTCTTAATTTAAATTCAAGTGGAATCCTATCAGAATGACTAATTTCCCGTGCAAAATTTCCCTAAATGTGACCGCACCTTTGCAGCCATTTGACAGTTTAAATTTTTTAATTGTAAAAAAATAATAAAAATCATTGCATTCTTTTGTTATTTCAAAACCATTTCTCTCTGTTTTAAAATTTAAGCCATATGTCTGAACTTTTTTTTAAATAGTAAAACTTTTAATTAGAACTATAAAAATAAATTATGTAATAAAAAATATTTTCTAGTATTTTTTTTTTTACTAGTCCCAGCCAGTAATTCTGTCATTTATAATGGCTGTGAATTAATTTCATCATTGTAGCGAGGCATAATAAGAGTCCTTGATTCATCAGCACTAATAAAGACGGCTCTAGACACGCCCACTTCTGTTTTGTTTACGTACCTGTTTACACTCCCAGAAGTCCATGTTCCAAGAACAAGTGACCTTGCTGCGGAGCAAAAGAATGTGTGACATATCATAGCCGTGCTCAGAGGGAGGTGGGCCGCTCGGACCGCTTTTATTAGATGCCGCATTTCACCATTCACTTCAGTAGATTAACTCTAAATTTGGTAAGGTTTCATCATGGCTGTCTGCATATAAACACACTCTCCTCCGCAGATTGACTACAAAGGGAAGCCTTTACAGTAGGGCGAACTTCATCCGCTGATAAAGTTGTTTTTCAACACAGCTGTAATCGGTAACCTCACAAAATAACTGGACTGCCTGACCATGTATCTCACTGCAGGGAAGCTTTGTTGCCGGATGGCGGCCGTGTCATCGCTTTGCTAGAAACTAACACGAGAATCGTGATGGCAATGGTCTTTTCTTTTCTAATCAAAGGAAGTGCCTCTGTATTCCCATTATGCAATTTGTTAAACATGAATTCAGGTTATTTTCTTGCATATAAGCTATAGAGGGCGTGAAATTTTTATGAAAAAAAAAAAAAAAGAAAACAAGCGTCGGCTCACTAGTTACAAACATCTTTATATATACAGGATATATCCATATATATTTATATATACAATTTTTTTTCTTATTTGCCTAATAAGCTCAGTGGCAGTCTAGTTATTTTTTGAAGTATGACATGATCATAAATCAGATATTCGTTCAGAAGTACCAGTCCCGAAAAACCCAGTTAACTGCACTTAATAATAATTAGAGAGAAAAAAAAGTAAAAAATAAACTGGAGGAAATCAGATTTCCGCTGAAAATGTATCAATAGCGTAGTTATAAAAATAAAAAAAATGCACGGCTTTTGATTTCTTTTGTGTTTGGAAAGGAAGTATTTGTTATTACAAAATAAAGTGTGTTGATTGAGCCATGTGCAATGCCTTGGGTAGAAGCTGTGTTTGTCTCATTGTTAGGGTGTACAGGAAAGCGTAGCGGCGAAAATCCTTCTATTATGTAAAGTCCACGCTGTCCGGGACTCTAAACTACAGGGCAGAGAGAGTGAGAGAAAGAGAGGACACACTCTTTGTAAGTTTTGGGAATTTGTTTTGTAAGCTTTCCTTTTTTCTGCTTTTTTTTATGTTTATTTGTAATAATTTGTTCTCAAAACTTAAGGAGGGCTGAAGAAGCAGTTTTTTGCGACACGTCAGAATATATCACTAAATAAAACAGGTGCTTTTTATGGATCAAAGTACGCTCGATCTCTATTATACATAAGATGACGAAAAATAAGTGTTATCAAGACAAATTTTAGAAGAAAAAATGTTACTCTTTCCTTTTGTATTTAGTGAAGGTGGGGGGGTGGGGTTCATCGTGGACAAGGTTGTGACAAAAGGCATTTTTCCTCCAACCTTTTCTCCGAAGCGATCAAAGAATGTCGACTGATGACGTCCTAAGAGGTTTTACGACTTTTAACTAGCTAAAATGCAGGATTTTCCGGTATTTTTGACTTCATGCTATGCATTCCATTTTTCCAGGACTTCCATGCTTTGGATCGCACGAACCACCGTAGTCTTTAAAAAACTTCCCGTCTGAACTTCGCTGGCTTTTTGTACATAGAAAATTTTGAATTTGTGTGAAAGGTATGACAAGATCTTCCCTGTTTATGGGAGAGGCTTTAACACAGCTCGAATAAACTAAAATGCTTGTTGTAAGCTAGAAATTTTGGAGTATGAAGAGAGATGGGAGGTGTGATGTGGATTTGCTAACTTTTAAACTTGTGAATCTCACACAAATTTTCAAGACATTTTTGTCTACAGAGCCACGCACATGACACTAGGACAACAGTATGTTTATCACAGCCATGAATTAAGAATTTGTTCCCACGTTTTATTCATTTATTCCCGCGCTTTAGTTAAATTGTGGTTGCGGATTAAGAAATTAATACCCTCGTTTCCATAATCAGGAAATTGCTAAAAAGTGGCCACAATTTACAAACACAAGGAAGCAAACAAGTAAAACATGGCTACGATTTATGACAATGAGTGAGCTAATTTGCACAACATGGCGCGATTTACAAAAACAAGGATAACGAATTAGCACAACATGGCCAAAATGTACAAAATTCAAGTGAATAATTTTGTACCAAGACGCCACAATTGAGAAGAATGAGGGATCAAATTTGTACGTGGTTACGATTTATGAAAATGATGAAACAAATTAGTACACTGTGGCCATGATTTACGAAAAAACAGAGCAAATTATAACATGACAACAATGTACAAAAACGTCAGAACAAATTAGTACATGGTTATGATTTATGAAAATAAGGAAACTTTAAGTCACAGAAGCAAATTTTTATTTCTACGTCATTTGTGGGGCTCTGTATATTTCATTCAGAAAAATCATAAGAAAAAAAATTATATTGTAATGTCATTTACTTTTGACAAAATATAAAAACAAAATATAATTTTTCTTTTGATTCTGGGGTGAAATGTGATTATTTTCATAAAGAGATTCACCCAAACAGATTCCCAAACAAAGTCAGCGACCAATCAGAAAGAGAGAGTTGGAATTGAACCCCTCCCCCCTGAACGCGCAGCGCCCTCTACTGGCCCCTGTGTAAATTACTCTAAATATTTGTTTTGTGATCTAGTGTTAGACTCAGAGCATCATAAAGGTTGTCCCTAAAAAGTGCCTTTTGTTCACAGACACCATCTTGTAATCCTGAGTGCCCATCTAAAAAAAAAAAAAAAAAAAAAATATCCCCTCGTTCAACCTTCTGTATTTCTCCTTCCGCGACTTCTTCAAAGCAGTATATATAGTACTAAAGGAAATCGGTGTGACTTAGTTCCTCTTTTTATTGTTGAATAATTAAGAAAACTGTAAAAAATAGAAAAAAATTACAAAAAAAAACTTTCTGTCTTGCTTTTCCTTCATCTGTAATCTTGTCTTCTGCCTCTTTTGGACACTGGAGTAGTCTATAGTTGCATAACCATCGCCCTTTTCCCTGTGCCCCTTTTCTCTGAACGGAGGGGTTTTAAAATGTACAAAAAAATAATAATAAATAAAAAAATTAAAAAAAATGTCTGAGCAGAATGCAGTTAGCTCACATGTTATTCTTGTCTGTACGCTTCACGTTGTATTCATACCGATCTCTTCAGCTTCTCCATTGAACAGTTAATGTACGTGAACAAGTTACGCCGGTGAGCTCTGGTGGGCCGTCCGACAGACGGGCGTTTCAGCTGGACGCGGTTTGCGAAAACAATATAGCGGCCGACTGCTGAGGTAGAATAGGCGAGTTTTTAAGCTATTTATTTCTTTTTTGTTACCAAATTAATTTGATTTGCTATGATCTGTTTGTATTGATATTGCATTGAGAATCTGAATTGATGATGCACCTTTGAATGGTTGTACGTGACCAGATACTTAAAAAAAAAAAAAGAAAAGAAAAAAAAAAGTTCCTGTCAAGATGAAGCACCTTAAAAACGGAGTGGTTTCAGTCCAGGGAAAGCAACAGTTTCAAAGCGACCGCAAGCCCAGCGTTACGAGCCAAACTCATTGACCAAAATAATGCACGCCATTAAAAACCTGAGCGAAACTAAAATTAACTTAAACTCACCAGCAAAAGCCAACGTTGTGCGCTTAACGACAACTTGCTTTCTCCCTAAAACAAAATATGCAATTGTTCCACTTTCCCGAGTCCGTGAAGCCGGCGTCTGTGTTGGCTTTGATTTATTAATAACTGTAATAAGTGAAAGCCATAGCGACGAACACATGTTTGCCGCTCTCGTTGTCCCTCCCTGGTACTGACCGTCCATTTTCTTTCTTTTGTATTTACTTTTGTATTTTTTTTTTTTTTGTTGAGCGGGACATTCGGATGAGTTTAGAGTAGCATGAACCCTCGGCGGCTCCGTCTTGTTTGAACTCGTCATGCGGCGCCCTTCTCAGTCCACACGCCTTCCAGAGCTCATGGTGAAATGCATGTGTTGATTACAATTTCTTTTCCATAATAAGAAAAACAAGTAAGAGCAGCACCTTTAACTGATTGAATAAAAGGATGTTCTTGATTGTAACGTTGAGTCTGTGTGGTTATTTTGATCAACCGCTCCAATTTAGCCTCCAAGAGCCCTCAAGGTGACCTAAAATGATTTAAAACAAGTGCTAAAAGAATAGTTCACCTAAAAAAAAGAAAGAAGTGTATTTCATCCTTGGGCCATCCATGATGTAGATGAGTTGGTGTTGAGTTGAAATGATATATACCTAGGTATATTAAGGTACACTACACCTGGTGCACAACAGTCTGATCATCTTCCTCCTCAGCTGTTGATAAAATTGTTTGATCTTTTAGGTGAAACTCTTCAATCTCTTTTAAATAATAGTTTAATAAATGGAAATGGTCCTGCTTGTTTCAAACACGCTGTAGTGCAGCCACTTCTTAAGAAACTAAATTTGGAGTATACTGTTTTAAGTAAGTACCGACATATATTGAAACTACCTTTCTCAGCAAACATTTTAGAGAAGATAGTTCTGTCTCAGCTTGCATCATATTTAGATTTGAATGCTGTTATAGATGTGTTTCATTCAGGTTTTAGGTCTCTTCATAACACAGAATCCACCCCTCTTAAGGTTTTTAATGATATTCTATTGGCAGTTGATTCTGGAAAGGTAGTTATTCTTACTGTATTTTACTTGATCTCACGGCTGCTTTTGATACCATTGATCATGGTATTTTATTGCACCGTTTGGAAGATGTTGGTGTTAAGGGTACAGCCCAAGAATGCTTTCTCGGTTTGTCTTGAGATCTGTGTTCTACCTCAGCTAAATTACATAGTGGTGTGCCACAGGGGTCTATACTTTGGCCTATTTTATTTTAATTATATATGGGCCCTTTGGATGCAATTTTTCATAAATAAAATCTTATGTATCATTTAAATGCAGATTGTCAAGTTGTATATCCCAATAAATCCAAATCCATCTCAATCCTTTGATGGACTTGTTCAGTGTTTAGGTGAGATCCAGAGCCTGGCAAGTAACTTTTTTTCATCTGAACACTAATAAGACTGAGTGTGTTGTTTTTGGACATTCTTCTGCTTCCAAGGAAATTAAAAGTAGGTTGGCTGTTATGAAAATAAGTGTTTTAAATCATGTAAAGAATTTGGGTGTTATGATGGATTCAGCCTTAGTTTTAGATAAGCAGGTTACTAGTGTTGTGAGGGCTGCCTTTTATCAACTCAGAATTATTTCTAAACTGAAAACATTTCTCTCTTTTAAGGATCTGGAGACTATTATTCATGCCTTTGTGTCATCACGCATTAATTACTGCAATTCCGTTTATAAAGGTATTTCACAGGGTCAATTGTCTCGTCTTCAATTAGTACAAAATGCTGCTGCCAGAATTTTGATTCATACAAAGAAAAGAGAATTACTCCAGTTTTGTTTTCTCTACACTGGTTGCCTGTAGAATTTAGAATTGAATTCAAGGTTTTGCCGGTGGTTTTTAAAGCATTGCATGGCATTGCTCCAAAATATATTCTTGACCCATTGTTTTCTTATCAAAGTTCAAGAAACTTGAAATCTTCGAATCAGATGATTCTTCATGTTCCCAAAAAAATATTAAAATCATATATATATTAACACAACAAACCATTTTTGTGTTACAGCAAGTATTTATTTGATGAACCTTTCTCACATTAAATTAACAGTCTATAAATAATTATTTACTGCACTTTTAATGCATGTTTCCCTGAGTGAGGGGACTGGGTTTGGATAACAAGCATCTGCTAAAATACAAGTTTTTTTTTTTTCTAATTGAAAAAGACATAGTTACATTGTTCACAAAAGTTAGTTATATTGATCAGCACCATTCACGTATATGTGATCACTGGTTACGTTCAGTAAAAATAGAACAAAAAACAGAAACAATTAGTAAACTATTAAGACTTGTGCGTCAAAGCAAAATTAAAAGTCTGTTTGAAAATATTCAAAGGCACCTTTTTTTTACGTTTTCTTCAAAAGGTTCTTACATTTCTTTTTAAATATTTGTAATATAAAATAGAACATTTCAATCTATTTACATCGGATCATTTTAAAATGATAACATTTGCAGGCCCAAAAACTGCATATAATTGGCATTTTGTGCTATTAAGGAAACTGAGCAGAAATCAACCCGCTGAGGGGGATCAGAGTTCATTTAACACATACGGATGTCTCAAACTGACCCTCATATAATGTGATAAAGGTTTTTATGATCGCATCCCTCCCAGTCGATGAGCTCCGAGCGATGAAACCACAGTGAAATCTCCCGCTCCGCTCCCTCCACTGAATCAGACGCATGGATGACATTTCTGAATGAATTTAAGAGTGAGGAAAGTCATTTCACCCATGCGACTCGTATGCATGCCAAAGGTGTATTGCTTAATTTAAATGCAGCTTCAAACTGAGAATGTGATATTGTGTTTAACTGTTTGTGTGTGGCTGTGTTTGGAATAATAGTGGGCACTATATAGTGTGCAGTATGCAGTACACTACTTTTGCAAACAGAATAACGAGTGTATGTAAATACCGGCTGATGTGAACACTAAAATCTCCTCGAATCGTTCCCGGTGCAGCTTCAGCAGGGTCTGTGCATCCCACCAGCATACGTGATGACCTCACTACATTATGCCCCTCCCACACCTGAAAACAAAGCAACGAGGAATGTGAATATCAGCTCGTCAATGACAGTATGTGGCGTGTGCAATGATCTTAATAGTGTAGTATCTGATGTTAGATGTTTGAAACATGCAATCTCTTTCATCTTCACTGGATTGCATGTTTAAAAACATTTTATAATACAAATTTGTGTGTAAAATGTACTTTTGATTGTTAATTTATCCCAGTGTAAACCACAGTGCACTTTATCTACTCTTATGAATAATTTACATAAGTTTTATAGTAGTATGATAATCATAACATGTGCCATAACGCTGAAGCGCAGCCGTTTGATTGGTCCTCACCATGGCAACTATGGGGCCAGAGGTCATGTAGTGAAGCAGGCTGGAGTAGAAAGGTTTCTTCTGCAGCGAGACGTAATGCTGAGCTAAAAGCTTGTCAGAAGCCTGGAAAATCCACAGACATATCATGTAGAAACAGGTCACATACAGCCAAGAGTGTTATCTGAGTGAATCACTCACCTGCAGCATCTTCAGACCCACCAATCGAAATCCTCGCTGCTCAAAGCGCTTGATGACCTCACCGATCAGACGCCTCTGAACGCCGTCAGGCTTCACCGCTACCAAGGTCCGTTCTTTAATGCCAGAGAAATCTAAAGAGGGTCAAAAACAGATCAATGGATGAGAGTTTTCATGCAACTCCAAACTTCATGATCTACTCATTTGTTGAAACGCAGACAGCGCCATCCACTGGCAAATTGTGGGAAAGAAATAATAATGCACTTCAGTGGAATTTTAGGTCATAATATATATATATATATATATATATATATATATATATATATATATATATATATATATATATATATATATATATATATATATATATATAAAATTTATTTTTATATATAACTTTAACATTTGGATTAAGTCACATATTAAATTATGTCTGTGTTAAATGTAAAATATTAAAGCATTTCATTTTAACCTACTTTTTATAGGAAGTTTACCTTATGTTAAATATTTCATTATTTAAATATTTAACATGTAAATATTAACAATATGTAAATAAGCACTGAGATCTTTAGCACAGAAAGTGAAGAACCTTATATACTAAAAGCTTCCTGTCATTAACATTACATCATTGTCTCTCAATATTGGTCATGTAGCAGTGTTTTTGAATATTAATTGCAGAAAGAGTGTGATATTTCATCTAGGTAAATGCAGATCAATGGCGTGTCCCATGACCATCTCTTCTAACAGTCTGAATTTAAAAGAAAAGAGTCTTCAATCGTGACAGACACGCGGTCACTTCCTTGAAGCTTGATCAAATTGAAGTCATTACACACTCATGTGCTCTGGATTTGACCTCCACACGCTGCCAATATGCATTCAGTACAACGCTATGATTGGCCTTCAGACAGACCACTCTGAACAGGAGGGAGTTTGAGGTCATAGAGTTACTAGTTAAGTGTCGAAAAATTATAAAACAACTGGCAAGTACACAAACGTACTTCTGTCAGTACTACTGTCTGTATACAATGTTAATACCATGATCCTTTTTTGTGCTATTGAAAAGCATAAAATGTGGCATTTCCATGGTATCACTGCAGAATCATGGTCTATTCTGGATTATAGGTTTGAGATGGGACTATTTTGTGCTTTTTGTGTGTGTGTGTGTATGTATGTATCTTTCATTTGTGTTTTGGTGCATGCCTGCATGCAATTTTGACCCGTGCCACTAAATCTATTAAGAAAGACAAGCTCCTAATGCAGTCAGCACTCGCCAACGTGAACACAATTAACCAATCACTGATCACGCGAGGACAGAGCACAGCTCGTGGAATATTAGTCAAACAGTGCATGTGTACTTTATAAGGCAAACATAGAAATATACCCTAAATTTAAATCTAAATGTCATATTATATATATATACACATAAAAACAGTTACATCTAGAATTAATGAAATCAAATGTGAAGCAATGGATCTAAATACCATTCATTCATTTACCATATTTACATGGTTCTCTAAAAGTAATTGTAGAGGCTCAGATATTTTACTAGTTATATAGAGTAGCATTACTATTGCAGCTAAACATACACACACAATATGGGGGTGGGAGCAATTAAGTTCTACTTCTTCCCACTCCCTTTTCAGCAAGTATTATATACATAGATACCGGTATGTGTGTAGTTATGTGTATCATAATTGTAATGTGTATAAATGTGTATCATAATTGTAAAGTGTATAACTGTGTATTCTAATTGTAATGTGTATAAATGTGGGTGTGTGTACTGCATAAGTAAATATGTGTGTGTGTTTCTATATATATATATATATATATATATATATATATATATATATATATATATATATATATATATATATATGTATATGTATGTATGTATGTGTGTGTGTGTGCATATTTGTAGTTATGTGTATGGATACATATATATGTGAAATAAACTCCTTATTTCCTAATATGTATTATTGATATTTTATTTTTGTTCGAAATAAACTTAACGTTACTAATATATATATATATATATATATATATATATATATATATATATATATATATATATATATAAGACCATTAAAGTAATTTTATATCAATACATACTTTGCAAACATTATGGGATCGTTAGTTTTTTTTTTTAAAAAGTAACATTTTTAAATGTCAGACGAATGTCTAAGACAAGACAGAAAGAAATAAAAAAAATTCCATGAACTGTATAACATTAGCCTTAAAAATGTTTTCTGTGCTAACAATGCGACAGCAATATTGAAGACCGGATTACTTTGAAGAAACATTTTATAAGCGTGAATGAACGAACGTTTATTTATAACTTTGAGAGAACCTCAAAGAGATTTGAGAGAAAGTTGACCAAAGATCTTTCTGAAAACGTTCTATTCTGCTCTCTAATATGCTCCCAGAACGTTTTGCTAACGTTGCCATCAAGTTAAGAAAATGTCGAGTGTTTTCTGAACGTTTAAAACGTAGTTTATTATTATTATTAAATCTTGGTTATGTGAATGCTAGAAACAATATTACAGTGTTTCATTTTGCATAGTTTTGCAAACATTGTGGCAGTGTTAGTTTTGAATGTTTTCTGAACCGTGTGAAACTAATAGGTAAGTTAGTATGCTAACACTAAAACACGCTAACGTTACTCGATTTCGAACGCCCAACGTTCCAGAGAACATTCCATAAATAATAACGATTTGAGAGCGATATCGCCGACCAGATGACATTGAACGAACGTTCTATTAACGTTAGTCTGTTAATCTCTGAGGGAACTTTGCCAAAAGGTTAGCCGAAGTTCTCGCGGGGACGGGGGTTTCAGAAGTCCCCGCGAGAGATACCTCTGTTCCTCCCCGACCCAAACCCCCTCCTTAACGAGAACGCTTTGCATTAAAAGTATGTTTCTTCACCAGTTATGTCCTGATCTGGGATTTTAAAAAAACATAGAGAGATGATGTGACTAAACCTGTGTCACTGCTGAGGCTGCGTGAGAGTCCATGTCCGAAAACGCGCGTGGGGCTCCATGTGGCCGCTCGCGCGACGTGGACGCAGAAAGCGAATCGCGCGGCCATCATTTTCATTTCCAGGTCAAATGTGTCCCAAAACCTTCACCGAGTCGCACTTTTACTTCTCCAGTCGAAAACTTATGTGCTGTCCGATGGTTTTAACCCCGGACCGTTACTCGCGCGGGCGGGCGCGCGGTCATTCACCTGACAAGTTAAAGTCACGCGTCCCATATAGTATGTCCAGATGAGGCAGGCGTGCGTGCGTCTATCCTGGGGAAAAAAACACCGCAAATTATAGTGAGATTACCGGTCATCACGTGCACAAACACAACCTCTTAATTAACACCATTTCCTGTTTGGAGAACCATGAAAGAAAGACACAAACGAACAAAGAGAAAAAGCCAGCTCAAGAAAAAAGGAGCCTTTGTGGAACTGAATGAAAGCTTTGTTGATTAACTTATGTATATCTGTGTGTGTGTGTGTGTGTGTGTGTGTGTGACCCTGGACCACAAACCTGTCTGAAGTGTCATTTTTTTCCAAATTCATCATCTGAAAGCTGAATAAATAAGCTTTTCACTGATGTATGGTTTTGTTGGGATAGGACAATATTTGATCCAGATACAGCTATTTGAAAATCTGTAATCTGAGGGTGCAAATAATAATAATAATAATAATAATAATAATAAAATTCTAAAAGTTCTCATTGGTCTCATTTGTAAGTCGTTTTCACAAATTAATTCTTTGCTATGTATATACTAATCAAAAAATAATTTTTGATATATTTACGGTAGGAAATGTAGAAATATCTCCATGGAACACAATCTTTACTTAATATCCTAATGATTTTTGGTATAAAAGAAAAATCGATAATTTTGACCCATAAAGTTTTTTTTTCTATTGCTAAAAATATACCCCAGCGACTTAAGACTGGTTTTGTGCTCCAGGGTCACAAATTATATATATATATATATATATATATATATATATATATATATATATACACACACACACGTTTGTTTTTGTGAAAAGTGGGGACATCCCATAGGCGTAATGGTTTTTATACTGTACAAACTGTATATTCTATCGCCCTTCACCAACCCTACACCTAACCCTAACAAGAAACTTTGTGCATTTGTAAAAACTCATTCTGTATGGTTTAGAAGTGTTTTGAAAAATGGGGACATGGGTTATGTCCTCACAAGTCACCTTCTCCTTGTAATACCTGTGTCATACCCACGTCATTATACAGAGCTGTGTCCAGATATGTCACACACACACACACACACGCTTTTTCAGATTTTATCTGAACTTTTCAGCTATTTGCCCTGAAAGTGAAGTTAGGTCGAAGGACAAACATTTAAATCGATGGCTGGCAGAGAGACAAAACACTAAATGTTAATCTTTGCAGGAGAACAAACACAAGCAGAATGGAGTACTTTTGATCAGTTCAAACAGGCGATTCCAATCACAACTGACTGCTAACAGAAAACTGATCACTGACAACAAGAGACAAACAAAGTTAAGCCTTCAGGAAATTCATCCCAACTGACACATCCTCCTACAAAACTTAAACCCAGCCACAGTGATGGAGTGTAAATGTCCCTCTCTTACCACAAGAGGTCATGATAGTGTACAACATTTACAATACAGCTGTCTAGAATCTGCTTTATTTGTCAATCATTTAATCTAGCTAAACAAACTTCAACAAATTTCTTGTTTTTAATTTATGTGGTTTAATAATAGAGGTCGCAATGTAAACAACGTCAAGATGTGTTTTAGGGTAAATTCCAGAAACCAGAAAAGTGTGTAAAGGACTGGCCTCAACTTGCCTCCACAAGAAGCAGATGTAAACAGATCCCCTGGAATGACGAGCTGAATAGAGGGTTTGCCAGGAACACATTACAGTAAACCTCAAGTGTGTGTGTGTGTGTGTGTGTGTTGTGACAAATCTGTTCTTTGCTTTGACATTGTGGTGTATCAAGTATAGACTGATGTGGAAAAAGTAATGGCAGCAACATAACCTGTCAAAATGAAAAAAAAGAAGGGGTATGAATACTTTTGCAAGGTGAAAAAAGGTGGGCGCACATTTATCCCACAAAACACTGTTCAGTAAAGAATTGCACAAATACTGTAAATGCTGTGGATAAAGTACATGATAGCCTTCTGTTGGTTTTCTCTAAATGTTTAAGCTGTGTGGTTAAACTTACAGAAAGAACATTCAATGTTGTTCCACTTGATATGGATGGCTTCAGACGATTTTTGTAAACCCGTTCATCATTATTCTATCTGAGCAGGGCAAACTTAAATTAGTTCAATTAAACCAACTTTTGAGTATTACAACTTTCTTTTGAGTTCATGAAACCAACACATTTTCAATTTTTTAAAAAATATTTATATTAACTTATTTCTTTTAATTAAAACCAACATAAATTTAACCAAAACTGGGCTGGGATTTATTTTTCCCAACATGTTACCAAAAGTTAGAATGAAATGCTAAAATTGAGTTGTATAATATCAATCCATACATACACGTATATATTCTCTTTCTCAAAGTTAATGTTTAGTGGGACGTTTAATAGGGTTTAAAGTCTTGCTATGCTAATTCAGAAGAGTTTCTGTTACGATGAGTTACCATCATAGTGATGAATGGAGAACAGATATAGATGGTCACTGGTCAATATTGATTTTTCTCATTCAGCAATCAAAGCTTTTGTATTACCCATTATCACTTCAATGTTAATTGATTTAACCAGTAATGAAACTGAAAGATAATTTGAAGAGAAATGTATGAGAAAAGTTTCAGGTTAAGAGCAGTCACAGTTAATGTGTGTGTGTGTATGTGAGAGAGAGAATAGTGTTTGTTCCTCTCTTGATAACTCTTGATAACTTTTGTGACAAGAAAGCCATTCTGCAATCTTACCTTTCAAAGCATCAATTGGCTTGAACGGCTCCTCACCTCACAACACTTCTCTCTCCTCACACATGCTTCACTGTGGTAGAGATGCATTCATTACTGCATATCTCCTCAGATATTCAAAGACACCGCTCTGGAGCAACACCATGCAATTCATGTTTTACCACAATTCATCACTCCACATTGTAAGATCAATGCCATTTGTCTTGAGCACAGTCTGAAAAGACAAAACAACTCTTAAGGAGAATCAACACCTGAACTCTGGCGGTCTCACAGGATCTTCATTTAAAGACAACACACCCAACTGAGAGACAGAAGTTTCACACCTCACGTATGATGCTCCAGATCCAGATCCCCTCATTTCCATCTGAACACAGCACACCACAGAGATCACCCAAGCAGAGTTCAGAACAATGCAGCTGCTCATGTTTGATGTTGTCTGAAAGGTCTCACTCTCTTAACAATAGAAAAGACCGCCATCAATACTGAAAACAGACGACTCCCAGGTCTTTCACACAGATCACCTCCTGTGGCCTGTGGAAAAGAAATACAGCCCCCACAGAAAAGTTACACAAAGTTATTCACTTGCAACCCCCAAAAGTGATATGCTGAAACCCCTGCAATTATAGCTTATTGAGGGCTAGATAAAAATGCTATTAAAATATTAACATTTTTCATAGTTTTAGCTTAACAGCTGAATACTATTTCAGCTTACTCTGCCTTTTAAGGAGCTCATTTGCTTAATTCCTGCAAATTTCCTCACCGTGTGGAAAAACAAGACCACATACAAGTAACAAAATGAGAAACAAAGAACACATTTCATTATAAAACTTTATTGAAGGTCTGTTCGTCCTGGATCAGGATGGAATGATATGAAAAAGACGTGAGAGTCCATCTCCGTGGAAATAAGGAGAGGGCAATAAAACCAGACAATTTAAAAGAAAGAAAAATCCAGTGCTCTGCGTGGCACCCATTCACTTTAAAACCATTGAGACACTGAAACAGTCTTGAGACGAATTCGTTCATCTCCTCACCACTGCATTTCAAACGCCATCTGTTCACATCAAGAAAATAAGTGTGCTTTTAGTTCCACCTGTCATCTGTCCCGATTTGGGACGAGTTTCTCGACAGCAGCTTTGGCCTCTTGATCATTGGCAAATCTGTAATATCTAACTGAAATGAAAGAAGCTGAGGAACGGCTCTCGGAGCCCGCCGCCGGCCCCTGGAGAAAGGCGAGACATGACCGCCGAAGCAGCGCTCCTGCAGGAGGACGGGCCGTGGTTTGGCTGGGCGGCAGGGGTGATGCGCTGCTATAATTTCAAGGTTCCCGCCGGAAGGCTTCCGTTGCACAGTCTGTAGAAGCGCAGGTCGTTCACGATGCGATACATTCCCTGAGAAAACGATGGCAGGTCCTAAGAGGGGAGGAAGAGACAGGGAGAAGACGTGACTCGCATGTTAAAACATGGACTGAACCCATGACATCATCCCAGCTGAGTGAATGGGTGAATCTGACAACAACTGGCCACAGATTTAAATTATATACATATTCTATATACTGAATGTTAGTTTATATGTATATTTATCTTCAATTTAGGCTGATTTTATTCAAAAACTGTTAAAACAAAGTTTCCTAAAACAGCCTTTCTAGGTGCAAATTTCAACATAAAAAAAAGTCCCTTTTCATTTCTTAGCCCAAACTGTGTAATTAATCTAATGAATTATAAATATAGTTAATTGACACATTGTGTAATTAATTAGATTAAAAAAAAATTATAGCTAGCCCCTAAAATAAATAAAATACACACACAATTACCAACATAATCAGTGTTTGCATATTTTATATTTTTGTATATTTTAGTATCTGTCTAGAAGAAGAAAAAAAAAAAAGTTTAAAACAAGGTTTCCCAAAACTGAATTTTTTTTGGTGCAAATTCTCAATTTTTCCCCCTTTTAATTTTTCTGCATGAAGATATATATCTGAGGTATCAGAGCAATGTCCCAAAAAAAAAAAAAAAATTGTTCCAGCACTTCACATTTGTGAACTCGACACAATTTTTCTCATGTAATTAGTGCTTCAGGTATGAATGTCATGAGTCAGGTTCACTCACCCGCTCTGGCGTGAAGTTTCGGGCAAGTGTTGTTCGTTGGTGGGGGTCGAGGCCTTGGCAGCCATTGAGGAACTCTGGCAGGAAGGAAGAGTAGAATGCTGGGAAATCCACAGCTGCCATGTTGTAGAGCGCCAGCGTGATGTCGTCCTGGAGGAGGTCGTGGCTCTTGTGCAGGAGAACTTGCAGGAGAACGTTTATGAAGTGGAACAGCATGGTGTTCCGGAACAGCTTCTGAAATAACACACAACCACACATCAAAACATAACATCCATCTGAATTAAATAAATGCATTACACCTGCTATAAAACAAAGATATACAAGTTTCATTTCTTATTTATATTAAATATTAGTTACATTTTTACTTGTATTAATTAATTTGTATTTCTAATTTATATTCAATATAAATAAAAAAGTAACCTCAAATTAAATTAAACCTATACTTAATAGAAATTAAATATACATTAAATTTTATTTGTATTAAATGAGTCAAATTTTATATATACAAATTAAAAAAAAAAAATTAATATATAAATAAACATTTAACATTTTAAATAGTTTAGTTTATAATTTTTATTAAATACCAGTGTATTTTTTAATATATATATAAATGAATAATATTTATTTATTTTAAATAGAAGTTTACTTTATTAAATATGAATAACATTTTTATTTATATTGAATGGTTGTTGAATTTTTATTCATATGAAATGAATAATTAAAAATGTTCAAATATAAATACAATTAAAGCTGCGGTAGGGAACTTTTGACGCTCTAGCGGTTAATAAACAGAACTGCTTGCGTCTTGCGGAAGAACATCGTAGCCGGAACTACTTCTCTCTGTTTATGTCTATGAAGAATCACAAAGGTACTGGGTTACTCCGCTGCGGTACCCCTGAAGCAATCTAAAATAGTCCGAATATAAACACTTATTATAGGTGCACCCTAGTGATTCAGGACAAGCTAAAAACACGGTTTGGAAAATGGATTCATGGTGTACTCGCTTATTATGTTCATTTTTCTACATTTTGAACACAAAAAAAGTTACGGACCGCAGCTCTGATTGGTTATTTTTTTACCGGGAGCGATGGAGTTTCTGCAAATGGCAATAGGACCACTGGGAGGAGCCAGAGGAGCTTGATTTTTTTCACAGATTATCTGTCTCATATTCTACTGTCAGGACATAATGACAGGTTTAACAAATACCGGTATGTAAAAAATATTTTTTTTTACAAAAGTTCCCTACAGGACCTTTAAATGGATAATATACATTTTAAATTAAACATTTTTTTATAGTTTTACGTATGAAAGGATTTTTTATTTTATATTATTATATATCTATCAAATAAATAATGAGAAAGAAAGAAAGAAAGAAAGAAAGAAAGAAAGAAAGAAAGAAAGAAAGAAAGAAAGAAAGAAAGAAAGAAAGAAAGAAAGAAAGAAAGAAAGAACGAAAAGTGAGTTGTTACCCTGTGGTACAGCTTGTGTTTGGTGTTCAGGACCTCGAGGTAACTCAAGTTTTGCTTGAAGATGTGAATGTCCGGTTGCAGAAAAGACTGACCAAATGCCTGCAAAATCAAAGATGGCGCTCAGACACAAAAACAGTCCAACACCACACACACACACCAGCTTTTCCAGAGCCGCAACTGACGCTTGAACTGAAACGACATTCTAGGAAACACTGAATGATATCCAGAAACCAAAAACATTGCGTTGTCTGTGCTCCACACACACAGAAATGTTCTTCAGACCGAATGAATCAATCTCTGTATGGAAGTGAATCAGGTCACGGCTGGATGCTTCTAGAAAGCAGACATGTTGATACCTGCATGGCAGTAATGAACTGTGCTTGGTTCTCCATCAGTTCTTCTGCTCCGCTTCTCTGAACGCTGCTCAACACTGAGCTCTTGAAGAAGAACCTCCAGTTCTGATGGAGAATCTGAAAGAGCAGCTCGAACATCTCTGCTTTCACATCTGGACAGGAACGCTGCACAACACAGAGAACAAGATCAGCTGATGACAAAAACCTCCACCTTTTAGATCGCAGAAACCCTTTTTGATTTTAATTAAAACATTTGTATTCTTAAAATGATAACATTGTAAGTGTTTGTACTTAATGTTTAACTGCCCAACAACAAGTAGCATTGGTCTCGTAGATGATCATTCATTAAATGGTTTGCATTCAGGTTTCTACCCTATATATGATAAATATGCTTCAGTAAAAACTAAGTGATTCATTGGTTAAATCAAGTTATCTTGCCACATACTGAATGGAAAAACTCTCAATGGTTTAACATCACATATATGTCATTTTACTGTAAAAGTGAGATTTTTGCAAGTAAAACTTATAATTACCGTATAAAACAGTAATGACACATTTCCAGAAGTCCCAGTGAGACACATTGCATCCAATTATTTTGTGTGAGCTGTTATTAGCATGTTTGTATATTTGTGTTACATAAATTTAAATATCATCTTTTTAGGACATATTATTGTGTTAATATAAATGTATAAACTAATAAATGTTTTGTATTTCATGAAAGTAGTCTGCTATAGTGTTGAAAAATTGTACTGATTTACATTTGCCAATTTACACATCAGCATATTTTGCTCTGTTTGAACCTCTGAATAAAATTGAGATTTTATTATTTTTACTTAAAAGTATGAGCTCCATATGATCACTTTATCAAACTTTAAGAGCTATAAAAGCTGGTGTATCAAATATAATACTAAAAACATGACTTTTTATGATTTTGTCAAGTTCAATAAACCGTTCCATTTTAAAATAAAAAAAATCTGAATTATTTCATATTTAAAACTTCCCATCCCATAATCATAAACTCCTTCTTACAGTGAATCTCCAGCAACCACAGCTGCCTTTTCTTAACAATTAGTTCCTCCGCTAGTGTATCATTAGTGTATTGTGCTGGAAACTCAATCTGAAGCAGTCTGAGGTCTCATACCTCTGCCACGATTGGGTACACCTGATCCAAACAGAGGCTGAGGATGCTGGGGTAACAGAGGTTTGAACGTCTGACCGGGTTCTTGAACCACCACCTGAAACAATAACACACAGATAAACTGTAAAAAAAGACATGTTTAATAAACACAGAAGCGGCTTTTATTCCACTTTACCTGCAGAATCTTGAGGAACTTCTGAACCACTTTGGAGCCAGAGCTGCCCTCCTGTAAGATGCTCACCGCCAGCTGCTCTCTGAGGAACACGGGTTAGATAAGTCTGACATCAATGAACAGCTAAGACTGCTACTGGCTCTCAGTGTCAGCACAAGCTGTGAAGGTCACCTGGTGAACATGCCGAGGAAGGTCTGGATGATCTGCTCGGTGAAGGCCACGCCCATCTGCACACGCAGCGCTTGAAACAGCGTGAGAAAGAAGCTCAGCATCTCATCCGTCACATCTGAGAGAGAGAGAGAGAGACGTCAGAACAGTCAAACTGAACATATGTGATGAAGACAGGAGAAGGCGTATGGTTTAGTGACCTGGCTGCTGGATGAAGAGGGGGAAGAGCGCCAGCGTGACCTGCACAGACTCCTGCAGACTGTGGTAACAGATCTGACGGGATTTAGTGGCCTCTCCTGAAATACTGTCCACCAGATCCCTCAACACACACAGAGTCTGCTGGATCACCGCTTTACCTGACGGACACAGAACAACTTCATTTATCATCATTTTAAAAATTACATCAATACACTCTCTCTCGCTCTTAACCTCTCTCTCTTTTAACTGCCTACGTTTACTTCACTATATTACAATCAAATCTAATCTTGACAAACTGTATATCGTTGGGAAGGTCTAAGACTCCCAAATATATATTTTACCAATGTTTTTTGTAAAAAATTATGTAGGAAAAGAAATAGATTAATTTATGACAAGAGTGCACCCTTAGAAATCAAAATTATAACAGGAGTTTTGATCTTTGCTTAAAAAAAAAAAAAAAAAAAAAAAGACTTCTTCGTTGCCTTTTTCTCTATCACATTTCAGAAATCATCAGAAATTACTTATCAACTGAAAAATTAAAAATCTCAAAATTCATCCTTTAAAACCCATTTTAAAATCAGACATTGCTTTACCATGTAAATGGTACGTCAATATTATGTTACAAAATGTTTTCATTCATGAATTATAAAAATTTAACTTTTGATCGTGCATTATAAAGTCTATGTTCACAAATGTGAGTGACAGTTAAGGGGTAATTAATATATACACACACACACACACACATATACATATACATATACATACATATATATATATATATAAAATTTAATTTTAATATTAGTTTAGCTTTTTTGAAATTTATTCAGCAAGGACATTTTGAATTTATCATAATATTGAATTCTAATTAAATTAATTTCAAATAAATTATTTACTTTAAAAAAAAAATGAAGGAAATAACTAAGTATGCAAGTAAATAAATAAATAAGTGAATTTGGGGTTGGTTATATATTAGTACAATTGTTTCATGTTTTTTAAATAAGTCTCATATGCTCACCAAGTCTATTTCATTTGATGAAAAATATTGTAAAAAGAGTAATATTGTAAAAGTACAATTACAAATTTGAAATATAAGTTTTCAGTTTTAATATATTGTAAAGTGTAATTTATTCCTGTGATCGAAGCTGTATTTTCAGCATCATTACTCCAGTCTTGAGTGTCACATGATCCTTCAGAAATCATTCTAAGATGCTGATTTGTTGCTCAAGAAGCATTTCTTCTTATTGTTATTATCAATGTCGAAAACATTTGTGCTGCTTCAAATTTTTCTGAAGTCTGTGATCATTTATTTTTCAGCACTCTTCGATGGAGAGAAAGTTCAAAAGAACAGCATTTATTCGAAATGATCAATTTAAATGCATACTTGCTGAATTAAAGAATTTCTTTTAAAAATATCTTCTAATCATCAGTTGCTCTTACTGTTGGGGTGATGGCTGGGTGGGCGGGGCAGGAGGCGGTACTGCTGCGTCAGACTGCTGAGGAGCCGCGTGTGATTGGCTGAGCGGCTCTGCCACTGTTGCTCCGCCTCCGGGAGGCTGGGCCACGGCAGCAGCAGCATGTTAGACAGAGCTCGACACACGAGGACGTGAGCCTGAGACAGAAACAACACACATTACATCACAAACAAATACAGACAGAGCCAAGTACGAACTCTGCCACGCTGTCCTGATTTCCAAAACCCTACCTCCTGAGGTAATCTGTGGTTATGATTCTCCGTGATCAGGTTGAAGATGTTCTGCGCCGCCGGCAGTGACACCAGGAACACCGGCCGCACGGTGGTGGCCATCGAGACCAGGAGATGGCATGCAGACAACAGCAGTTTCTCTGGGACCTGCGGCACACACAGATCAGGCAGATTAGCATCTCCCCAGAGTCAAAGAATGAGGAAAAACTGGTTACACACAATAAATCTTGTGAAACTGTAAACCTTAGCACACAGAGCCATGTTTTTATTTACAAGACAACCCACCAACTAAAGACATTAGTACTAAAAATGTTAAGACTTAATGACAATGAATTATGACAGTTTTTACTTTATAGTGTTTATATTGTAATATTTGATCTCCCTTTTCTGTTTGAAAGGGGAGCTGGTAGTAACAAACCATACTCATTTCAAAATAAGAGTCTCTGTGCATTTTTAGGTTGTTAAGATGTACAATTCCTGCATTAAATGCATTTTTTTTCCAGGACATTTTTCTGTTATTTTGGTTAAGAAATACAGTAAAACAGCAATACTGTGAAGTTATTACAATTTAAAATAGCTTTGTTTTAAGATGAAAATTTAAAATGATCAAAGCTGAATAGTCAGCATTACTCCAGTCTTCAGTGTCACATGATCCGTCAGAAATCGTTCTTATATACTGATTTGATGCTCAACAAACTTGTCTTATTATCAGTGTAATCACAGTTGTAGTTGGAAACGAAAAAAAAAAAAAAAAAAAAAGTAGAATAGCCTTTGGTTTGAAACAGAGTTAATATTGTATCCCGCTCATCTATCCCAATAAGCAGCTGGAGATAGTAAAGCATGGCCATTTCAAAATAAGAGTATTTTAAGCTTGTTTAAAATTAAAAGTCCATCATGCAGAGGAAAACTCAAGCGATGGATGCAGTATCTGTACGGACTAAATTTGTTGAAATTATTTTTTCACGTAAAATAAAATAAGTTATATGTACAAAATACGATATTATCAGATTTGAGATACATGACAATTCAAATTATATCACCTTCATAAACAATAAAAACAAAGGCACTTTCATTTTTACTAGTATTGACACAATGTTTACTGCCTTCACTTTATCAGCAAAATCAAACACTGATCGACCTTTAATTCATTTGTAACGGTACATTTGTACCAATTACAATATGCATGAGTATATATTGAACCAAACATGTTTTGAGTGTTTAAAACTTGCAATTACTATGTCCTACTTTAAATGAGCCCTGACTCACCTTGGAATTGATGAGGGGGGTCGTGGCGGCCATGCTCGACCTGATGAGGTCTACAAACTGCGTTTGATCTTGCTGTCGCTGCACCTCGCCGCAAAACTGAGCCAGCCAATGAGAATACGCCTGCAGAGCAGCCAATGACTGCGCATGGCTGCAAAACACAGACGGGTATTAAGCATGATAATAAAACAATCCACCTTCATGTTAACTGATGGTAAATAACACTGAACAGAGTTTATGAGTACTTACACGTCTATAAGGTCCGGTTTGAGCACTGAAGGAACAGCCATTTCTACATCGTACAGGCTGATCTGAGAACCGTAACACGACACTTCCACCAATCTGAGCGGAAAAACACTTCATTCAGACAGCTGGTAACATCTGACCAAACAGCACTCACCTCATAATTCAAGCTATTATTACTATTCTGTCTTTAAGAATTCCTAAATGTTTACCGTGATCTTGATCTAAAAATGTAAAGTTGCACAATACTTTGATACCCTGTGTTGGCCAAAACAAGGAAATACTTTCAAACTGTGAAAGTCAAACTAAAACTTCTGTTTTTCTTTAATTCAAATGGGCATTTGAACAGCATACGAAGCAAAAATTTATTCTTGCCAAGTTTAAACAGTATTATTAAAGTTTTGATACAATGGAACAAAGTCATACAAATGTCCTTATAAAAAAAATTAAATCAATAAAAAAATAGGTATTACAAAAGTCTTAACACTCACTTTAAGGGGATTTAACTTTTGGAAATAGAAAAACAAGGATCGCAGTATGGCCTAATGTGATTATTAAACTTCAAAAGGCAATGATTTATCTGTTAGACTGTTGCACTTTCTACAAGCCAGTAACTAGTCAGTGATGCCTGCCTCAGAAAACTCTACTAATATTCTAATTTGACGTGTAAATGGCATAATACATGAGAAAACACAGGACAATGAACATACACATAAAGAGGGAGTGTTGTTGTTGTTTAGAGGAATTGGGATTCAGGAACTGACCTCTGCACGATGGCGAGAGCGTCGTTAAAGCGAGTGGAGAAAACGTCCCCTGTGAAGAACTCGGCCAGACGTCCCACAGCCTGCAGGAGAGAGCTCAGGTCTCTGAGAGCGCAGTGCAGCTTTCTGCAGTCGGCCTCCGCTGTGAGGTTCAGCCTGCGACCTACAGACACACAGAGAGAGAGGTGAGAAACCACTCAATAACAGCAGCTCACTAGCCACATGAAAACAGAAACGCCACTAATAACCATCAGAGCCAACTTTACAAGACCAGATACTAGAGATGGAATGACAGCATCTTGCAAGGAATTTTTCACTAAACTTTGGGCAATGCAGCCAGGGATTGCCTTGTCTATGACCCATATATACAATCCAGCCTTACAATCTGGCCAAAACGATGTCTCTTTTATTGGAACAGCATTTGCATTTGGACACCTAAAAGCATTGCCTGGTTGTGAAGCTCTAAAGGATTAAAAAAAAAAAAAAAAAAAAAAATATCTACAAACTGGGTCAGATTGTAACAATAAAGAGAAACTCACTTGTTCCTGATCTCACGATAAACTGCTGCAGCTCAAGATAGATTTCCAGATCCTCCTGGAGCACCGGAAACTAAACACACACACACACACACACACACACACACACACATATTATATTAATATATTTACATTCATCAGGCATGAGATCAGCTAGAGAGGGAGGAAAAAAACAAAAACGGAAATTCGGACCAAGCCCAAAGCCACACCCACAAGTCACAACCAAACACTCATTATTAAAAATAAATATTTTAGTACATTAAATCATTTATTGTAAAAGTACATACTGTTCTGTAAAAAATAAAAACAGCATTTAATAATCATGACAACAATATAATAATATATTATAAAAAAGTACTATAATATATTAAAGTATATAGAATTGTTATGATTATTAAAGTACCTGCCAAAAGTTTGGAAACATTACAATTATTAATGATTTTGAAATAACTATCTTCTGCTCATCAAGGCTGAATTTATTTGATAAACATGTTAATTTTAATATAATATAATATAATATAATATAATTTTAAATTATAAAATGTACATAATGTTATTCCTGTGATGCAAAGCATAATTTCCTTCATCACTACTCCAGTTTTCAGTGTCACATGAGAAATCATTACAATTTATTTGACTCTAAAGAAATATTTCTGATTATTATCAATGTTGAAAACAATTTTGCTGCTTCATATTTTGCGTGGAACTGATGATGCACTTTACTTAAGGATTTTTTGATAAATATAAAGTTTAACATTTATTTGCATTTATCAAAAATAATAATTAAATTTGTTAATGCATTTATTAAATAGAAATAATTTTAAATGTCTTCACTCACTTTGTCACGTTCATGCATGATGAATAAAATTAATTACCCTTTTTTTTTATCTTATACAAATGTTTGTGTGGTATCATTGCTTCCACAAAAATATTAAGCAGCAAAACATTGATAATAATGAGAAATGTATCTTCTTGCGCATTTAACCAGCATATTAGAATCATTTCTGAAGGATTGTGTGACACTGAAACTTCTTTGTAAACAACAGCAGATTTATAAACGTTTCGAATGATGATTGTTGTGTTCCCAAATGCTAATAAAATAAAGCGGTTCAAACCAATCGCAGCTAGCACTAATAGCGAATCGAAACTAAACAGCTCTGTAACAGCAGACATGTAGCGCGTAAGAATACAGCCTATTATATAATTACATCACAACCATTGGGAATGTTATGACAACACTAAGCAATCTCAAATTCTCACTGCTATTCATATAAATTAAGCGGGTCGAGTAACACGTTTCAGCGACAATTCTACTCGCATTTGGCACTTTGTGCTAAATGACTACATGTAAATCATGATCTTCATTATTGTTTTGGGTTTTTAAATCAGATTGGCTTTCATATTAAGCATCTATTATACTTGGCCATGAAGAGTGAACGGTTTTCAGTACAAAGGGAGCGAGGATGTAAACACTCAACCACTCACAAACACCTACCAGAACTGAAAAGGTCTGGGACGGCAGCAGCTCCATCACCCTGGCAACCACCTCCAGACTCTGACGCAGGTATCGCTGCCATTCCGTCTGTTGCTATAGAAACAGAATTAGAATTCTAAGAATTCAGCAGAACAGAACTGATGCTTCTGTGTATGTGTTTGATTGATCCTTACATCATCATCAAGCGTCTCGTCATCGAGTTCTTCCAGCTCACTCTGGTTTAACCTGAACTGGATCCGGTTAAGAACTTCCCGCAGCAGCAGCACTAGAGCATCTTTATACCTGGTCACACACACACAGATTACTGCTGTGTTTTAAAACAACCTAAACTCAATTCCTGGGCTCACAAACAGTCCACGGAAATGCACCTGTTAATGACACTGTCACTGTCAGCCAATCGGCTTCTGATCTTGGTGGTCAGGTAGTCCAGGAATATACTCCAGATGTCCAGACATGCCAGATAACCCTCATGATTCGGCTACAACAAATTAAACGCATGTTTTACTGAAGAGCTGCACAAAAGAGGAACGGTTAAAACATTTATTGCTGAGTCATTCTTTTTAACTGAGTCACAAATTTCGTTTTTATTTAGAAATAAAAGCCCATATTGTACCATAATAGTAGCCATACGAGTTAAACACTCTTGTTTAAAGGGAGCGGGTCTCCTTTAAGGCTTCAATGTACACACCCACTGCTATGATTGAGTAATGTCAAAACCTTTACGACAATCAATCAATGACAGCTCCAATGATTATAAACTGAGTGATCCTTGTTCGCTTTCGGTTTATAAACAGAGTTTATATAACTAATGATTTTCATGCTACTAGGACACACAGTTGATTGTTCAGTCACTAGATTGATTTACTGATACATAAACATCAATAAATGAGTTTGCATAATTAAGACTTACTATAAAGGAGTCCTTATACGGCAAAAAGTTTCTATAAAAGTCTGTTCGAAAAGCCTGCATCAAATTGCGATTGGTTTTCCAAAGAATCTACTGATAATGTACAAACTACTGAATCATTTTGCTTTGCTAGCTAAAATAAAAAAAGTTTTTTTTAAATATTTTATTTCAGTTAAAACACAAGTAACATTTTTTTAGGATTTTAGTTTTAATTAACTATATTAATCCTGCCATGGACTATACTGCATGTAAACTTAAAATGAATAAATTATGTGAAACGGCTTATTGAAAACAGTACTAAATATACATGTGGCAGTATTTTGTAATATATCATCACATTAATGCACAATATTGTTATCACAGGCACTTTAAAATACCATGAATAATTAATAATTACTAATTTTTAAGATTTTTTTTCTCACCAACTAGATAAAATGCACAACAAGGCTGTATACTGCATCAAAGAGGCACGCGCACTCAGAGGTAAACAAGCCCAACATGGAGGAGAAGTGCATGGCAGAACAAGTGAAGGAGACACGCTCAATGAAAATGCACATTCACTCTCTGACAGCAGATGGCGCTAAAGCAACAGCAGAAATGCTGCATTCACCCTGGTAACCGGTTTTTAATTATTTTAACAGCCACCACTCCCCACAAAACTTTCAACATTTAAAATGTAACATTCAAAAGTTTAACTAAAGAAAATAAAGCTGAACTTAATATTTAATGAACCCAAGCTAACATGAACTAACAGTTGTATTTGCCAACAAAGAGTAAAGTAACTAAGGTTAACTAAAGAGACCTAATCGTAAAGTGTTACTTCTAGTTCTGTTTTTTTTTTATTTTATACATTTTGGGGTTATATTGAACTGCACTTTTTTTTTAAACTAAATTTCTATTTTGTGGTAAATACCCAGATAAAAACTGTAACAATGATCACAACATGAACATTTGATATGTCACATGCCTTCTAAAACATAAAACAATGTGATTTTCATGATCCTTCTAATTTTGTAATTAAAATCTTGCATATTCTGCAAGAGGCAAGTAAACTTGTGAGCACAACGTATGTCATGGAAAATTTAGGTTTCTCAATTCATGGCACCTTCAATAATAGTCACTATAACACACTTCTTGTGGTTTGCATACTGACAAAGCCACTGAGACGGAGAAAAGAAGAAAAAAAAAAACACCTTCAAGTCCAGACACCTTCAACAAACATTCAACTATGACCGGAAAACATAAAAATACACCAGGTGCTTTCACTAGTTTGAAAACAAAAAAAAGAACGGTGATAGAGTTAAAATTAGAGGAACAGGGAAGGTTTGAGTAAACAAAGTCCAGCAAAAGGAAGTATCATTAGACATTAATATGGTAAGTTAGAGTCGGTGCTTCCTGGAACAATAAGTGAAGGTGTTTTACCTGGTTAAAGGTGTATTTGAAGAGCAAAGCTAGAAATTCCACTAGAGGAAACTGCGCGTTAGATTCGATCCTCCGCAGATGAACACTAACAAACAGCCTGAGGAAATCTGTGAACTTTTCCACATAGCTGAGAGGGACAGACAGGCAGAAAGGGTTAAAAAGCAGCAGCACCAATGAGTTAAATGTTTAAAGCCTACGCACCAATTCCTTACCTTTCGTCTAATTCTTGCAATCTGCTTTTGATCGTGTGCGTGTTGGTGTGCGAGTGCGTGTTTGTGAGTTTTTGCAGCAGGTAGAAAGTCTGTTGAAACATGCGGAGCAGAAACTCCTCAAAGTCCACCGGGACGCAGTTTTTGCACATTAACTCGTTAATACAGTTCATGGCCATGACGCCCAGTCTGGCTCGTTCGGCGTGGCCCACCATCTGACCAGTCCTGCAGTGTCCCCCGCCATTGGCTGGGAGGCCCCCGGGGGCGGAGTCTCCATTGGAAGTGGGCAGAGGTTTCGTTTTGATTGGCTGTTGGCATCCGAAGCGAGCGAAATGAAAAATGGAAGCGAGGAGGGATGGAGTGATTGAAGAGGAGAGAGGGATCCAGCTAAAGAGATGAGCCAAGCATTCCAGTGCTAGAAGACACAGAGCTCCACTTTCAGCTTCCAGAACCATCGGTGTGCTGTCGCCCGCCAAAATGCCTACAGAACATAACAATAAATAACACAACAATCATTTACTAGTAGCTTTCAACTAGCAACTAGCACACCGTTCTGTGATTTTCAGTATTGGTTGACAACCCATATGGCTTATAATTTTCTATATGTACTCAAAGTTCACTAGTTGAGTGAACTTAATATAATAAAATAAATATAATAAATAATCAAATTCTGTTATGTGAACATGAATATATATTTATAATTTCTATATTCAACGTTATTCACTCATTGACTAACTGATAATGATTATATGATTCAGAACTATATTAGCTAGGGTTGAATTAATTTATGAAATTATTTTCAACAACTCAGTGGTTTTGTCATTTTACGGAAATTATCATAAATTTTTTATTAACTCTAATTTAATTGTTAATAATAATTGTATTATTCATTATTTATTAGTATTTTTTTATTTATACATGTACAACTTTCAGAATTTTCTTTTTTAAAAGATTTTTTACACAATAAAACAAATTATTCAAAGAATTACTATTAAATACAGGATTAGCTAAAGGAATAAAGAAAAATACAAAAGTTTATAAAAAAATAATAATAATAATAAATAAATAAAATTTAAAAAAGCAATAGCCTTCAAAGCACTTGCAAACAATCAGGCTTTTCCCCCAAACATTATTTCAACCAATTTGTTGTTGCAGACCCATTATCAACCCCCGACCACATTATATTCTAGTTATCAGCCTGTAAATAACCGATATTAGCGCTCGTTGGTACCACTGATGTAGACCATGTCTTTCAAAACAGACAAGTCTTGAAAGCAGAAGCTCACCTGACTCTCTAGATGTGGGGGATGGAGGGGGAGTGGTGACTGTAACACTGTGTTTGTCCCATACCGTCTCCAAAATCCCTGCAAGGAAAAGAGTTGTTTAAAATGAAACTGCAAGCCCAATTAGATCACACACACATTTTTGAGTGCTTAAGGACTAGTAACATCCACAAGAACGAGTTCTGAGCATCTCACCAGTCAAAAGATTCAGTACGGTGGGGATCTGATCCAGAAGGAGTTTCTTCAGCTCCTCTTTACGAGCGACGCTCAAGTCTTCCCTGGGACAGACCAGCTCTTCTGAGGTCATCTTGAGCAGAACTAAACCCAGCGGCGCTAGAGACGGCGACTGCACTAACTACAACAGAAAACCACAACGATGGAGTCAGATCACTTTAATAATATGATTTAATAATGACACACAATTAGGAATAAGATGTACCTGTAAGGTGTTGCTGAAGAAGTCATGGTAGAACATCGGCCAGTCCTGGCGTCCGATGTCCACGATGACTTTGCACAGCTTGTTTCTGATGAAGAAAGGCAGCAGTGCATGCTGGGAAAGCAGAAGCTTGGGCAAACAGCTACGAAGTTCTGCTTTGTCTCCACTGGCTACACCAACCCACATCTTGTTCACAAGATTCTGCACAGAAGGACCGACACATTTATTGCCATGTGTCATGTCACGTTGAACCATAAAAAAATAAATAAATGCATAAAATAAAATTAAACCTATTTTTTGTAACACATTAAGATTTAAGTTTTCATTGCATAGTGATATTTTAATGTCAATCCCCCTTAAAATTCCCTAAAAATACCCTTAAAACTAATATTATTGCACAGTTATAGCAAAAACTATCAAATATAAAAACAATTCATATTTCAATTTAGTATTTAGTACAGATAATTTAAATACAGCCGTTTTTGCAATACCGCAATAAAAATTTAGGATAAATATGCTCACTGTTCATTAAAAAAAGTAAATAAAAAAAAACTCCCAAAGGCCAAATTTTGTGGCAAGATTTTTTTCCTCTCTTTCATTACTTTTATTCAGCTGTACTTTTGAACTTCATATTAAATCAAAGAATCCAAAAAAAAGTATCACCCTGGGTAAGCATAAGAAACTTTAAAAAACATTTTGTTGTGGTTTACATTTTAAACGGTACAGTATTTGAATGGTGTCGTGTGAATTAATGTTCTTTGCAGTCATGAAATTAATCTACAGAAAATAATGAACTGGTTAACCTTTAACTTTACCTCAAACACGGTAAGACTGTACATCATGACGTATTCATTTCTGCTGTTGGAGAGGAAGTAGAGGCAGTGCCTCCATGAACCAGGCTGCCCCGCAAAACTGTTCAGCAGCTCTTCTGCAGTAAACAACAAAAACATAATTAGGAGAAAAAAAAAATAATTCTAACTGATACAAACAGAATTGTTGAAATTAGAGAGCGACCGATATTATTGTTGTTGTTTTTGACAGCCGATACCGATATCTTGGAAAGCAGGGGGGTCAGTAGCCGATATAAAGCCAATTTAAGTTTGTTTTTCATTAATATTTAAGAAATTTGAAATCATTTGACAATGGATTAAAAAATAAATGTTTAAAATAAACATACTTCTACTTTAGATGACAATTTTTTTTTCCAATGAATAAATATTTAATTGGATTCAGCTAATGCTGGGTACACACCAAAAGATTTTTACATCTTATATGATTTTCGAAATGTGATAGACCACAAACATGAGGATAAAAACTCCTAGATTTACTGGTTTGCTCCTATAGTGTGAGGAGATTCTCAACCAGAGTCTCGTCTGTGAACACAGGAAATATCGCAAAATCTCGGGAGACTTCAGAAAAAGCATGGTGGACGATATGCAGGAAGAAACTGCAATGATAGTGTTTGGAATGATTTTATACATGACACGTTGTATAAACATTCATGCTGTTGCCACAAATCAACAAGCTGATCCTCCATCTCTGCTGTCCACATCAATTTCAAGATTTGTTTAAATGATTTAAATGCGTATTTGCTTAATGCTGTTGGCAAACGAGAAAGAATTATAATGTTTGCCTGTTACTAATAATATAAAAGCAATAATTTTAATACTTTCTGTATACATTGAATCCTTTGTTTAACCGTTCCGTCTGATTATAAGACAGACTTCCATCCGTATTAGACAGAACTGTTAATGACTAGGGGTGCACGATAAATATCGGCCAATAATTAATGTGCATCTTGTCAGTAAAGCGGGTTCTCTAATCAGCACAAGCTGCGCAAATTCAAGCTGATAATGAACGTGGATTTGCACAGCTTGTCAGTTAAGAACATCTCTGTGTAGTAAACGCTGCTCTATGTGAAATCGAATTTAATGCTGATTAGAGAACCGGCTTTACTGACGAGATGCACATTAATTATTGGCCGATATTTATAGTGGACCCCTATTAACGTAGACTGTGAACAAGAGGGAGAATATGAGCTGTGTGCGCTCAGGCACTTCCTTTCTCAGCGCCGTCAAAATAAAACATTGGCCAAGCAGAAACACTTATCACCAATGCCGATATTTGAAAAATGCCAAATATAGGCCTTGGCAATATATCGCTCGACCACTAGTTGAAATCATTAAAATGTTTACTTGTGTGTAGCATTTGACGCCAAACAAACCGAAACTCTGGTTACCACAAGCAATACAATAAAAAGGGAGATTACAAGTTAATTTCACAGACACGTAAGAAACAACTTCTGTAAAGTATAGATGAAGGCTGTTCCCACAACTGAAGTTCTTCGCTTCTAAATTCATGACAAGCCACTGATGGTTTGTGTACAAAGGTTTTGCATATTTGCATGAAAAGAAAACATTGGTTTGTTGCACACCTCTACTGTACATAGAGGAGTAGTTCAAACAGTAACAAAAAACGTAAACTCTTGTGACATAGGAACTGAAAAACCATGCACATATGGTTTTGGCTGAAAACATGGTGTGAAATATGGTTGAAATACCATACAGAGGGTTTGTAACGAGGACACAAGAACAGCTGACTTACACTCAAACAGCTTCTGTAAAAATCTCTTTCACACTTCATATTTCGCAAAGAAATGTACTTTTAAATAAATTTTCTAGTGCATTATGGACTAAATGTATAATTATGGAGTCAAGTCTAAAGCTAAAATTGATGTACATCAAGCCATATTTGGGTGAACTGTTACTTTATTACAAACGTATTATTGGTTTTCTCTTAAAGTAAAATGACAATAGCATTGCACACATCGACATCAACTCTGGGTATTGGAAACTAAAGGTTTCTGATGCAATCTTTGACTTATGCAGGGTCTGATATATAAGCCGTTTACGTCCTGATGAAGCAGCGCTTGACTAATTACACAGTTTCACTTTCTCCAAATAGATCACTGCGGAGAAGTGTATATTGATCATATGTTGAGCTACAACACTTATTAGACACATTCCTCACCTTAAAGGGGCCGCATGATCATTGATTTTTATTTGAGGTTCTCTCATAAGTTTTAAAGGCATCGATGCACCAAAACATCCATACTTTATTTTTTTTATCAGTGTTTTCCATTGCATTTAGCAATTTTTTCCCTAAAGCAACATGCATTAAAGAACATAGGCAAATTTGTCACAGAACCAACAATAATATTTTGCAGTCTGTCTATAATCCTTAATTAGACAGGCCATATTTGTGCTGCTGTTTCTTTAAGAGTGTTATGTAAACTCCAGGGCTTCTGCAGGTCTTATGATTAATGAAGTAAATGTAGGACATCTTAAGACCAATGTAAAAAAGATTTAACACTTCTAAGTTTGAAAATACTACTTCAAAAAAAAAAAAAAAGCTTAAGGCTTGAATACCTCTGCTTCCAACCACTAGAATATGTGAATCATCTTTTACTGTACCATCTGATCAAACTGCAAAAACGTGATGTTCTTGCTCAGTATTCCTGTCTTGTTTTCCAAAAGTCTAAAGAGTCTCAAATCAAGATACATTTACATGACAAGTTACACAGGAAGTCTTGCCCTAGAAGTAACCGATCAAAATGAGTTCATGAAATCAATGTAATTCAAAGATAAAATAATTTTGCATTCCCAAATGACAGATGCTCATTCTTGTTTGAAACATAAACTCACTTTTTATATATATTTTTTTAATTTCTCAGAAAACAAAACTTTGCATCTTTAATTTGCATTTCATGTTATTGTATTTTGATTTAAAGATGTTTAGATATCTGTATTAAAAAAAAACACTTAGGTATTTTGGCAGTGTAGGCAACATTTAATGCCAAGACTTTCTGCACCAATTTACGACCTTTTTAAAAACTATACACCCTGCAAAATCCCTGAAACACCGTTTTTTGCAGTTTTTGCAGAGAAGTAGGTGCTACACACGAAGAGCAGCTTTAACAGACCTTACTACATTACATTACACTCATTTAACAGTATGAACACTACTTCTGTTAGCACACTGCTCCTGACAATTTGCTTAATACCGAACAGGCATCTATTAAGTGAATAAAGGGCGATTTTGTGCATCAAGACATTTTTTGAAAGAAGAGAAAACCGAACGTGTCATGATATGAGACAGACATAACAAGCAGTGGCTTATTCAGATTATAACGACACAAAGGATGACTCTGCAAATCAGGGCATGAAAACTGTGTGAAGGCCAGTGCAGGGCATATGCTCACCAATCTCTCTCTTGCGGTCATTGGTGGTGCAGCTGTGGAAAAACTCTGTCATAAGACTCTCCAGGCCCCGTAAGGAGCCCTCCTCTGACGCCTGCAGCACAGAGAGACACAGATGAGAGAGGGAAGGAGAGAATGAGGACATATGACAAGATAAGGCATTTCAATCTGAACTTTTAATGCAGCCACACAGTGCAGCAAACATCGCATTTACAAAATGCAAATCCAGTATACAGAGCCAGAGATACTCAAATCTGTGAATCTATACAGAGAATCCAATTTTGGACTAACAATATATCCCTCAAATGTTTTCACAACTGAATTAAGCTGCCAGCATGCTTTTGAGTAGTTACTGTTATTGGATTGTTTTACAGTTTGCTTGCTTAACAATGACGACAACAGTATAATTAATAGTAATGTATTTGGTTTGGGGAAATGTTAATAGCTCATCATTTACTTATAAAGGGATAGTGTAAATATATATATTTTTTTACCCTAATTTCATTCCAAACCTGTAAGAGCTTCTTCTGTGGGACACAAATATTTATTTTTGTTTATGTCTCAGTGTTTCGTTATTTTGTTCAATGGTTTTTTGTTTGTTGTTGTTGTTAAAAATAGACAAAAAAAAAAAAAAATCAGCTGACAAATTTTTAAATAATATCTTTGTTGTGTGTGTTCTACTTAAAGTCATATATGCTAAGAACAATATGAGGCTGATAAATTATTTTTTAATTAATTGTAAAGTTATTTAACTCTTAAAGACTTCAAAAATTTATTAACCCTTAAAGTCTGTGCAATGCATCATGTTGCCTTTATCCTTTCCATTTTTTTTATTAACCCTTAAAGTCTACGCATAGTGCATCATGTTTCCTTCTTTTGACAGTTCCCTTTTCTTCAGTGCACGCTCGCCTTCAAAATAAACACAAAAAGCCACGAGTGTTCAGAGAAAAGAGTAAAAAGTCTGTAAGATGAATACAGGAAGCGGGCTGATGATGATGGTGATGATGCTCAGGGCTCTGAATTCTTTGTATGAGTCACGACATGTCGCCTGTTGCTTCACACAGCGAGTGTGACGTCCCAGCAGCAGAAGAATGCCTCTGATTTCCTCATAGTATTCAGACTGTCAAGAACTGAACAGGACTCCGTTACACACACATGCAGAAGCAGCTCTGCTTTATGTGTGTGAATATCACCTGAGACCCTTCCAGACTCTATGACAGAATAACTTGAATTTGATCTACGACAGCTACCTGTCAGTCATGAAACATAATTTCACAGTAATAAACACTTAAACGAAAGTCTTTTGACGTGCTTACATTAAAATAATGCTTCTAGAATAATGAAATATGAACATTTACAGGCAAATAATAAGCACTGACCCTTCAAAAAGCGTTGCAATTTTTAAGCATTGGTGCATATATATATATATATATATATATATATATATATATATATATATATATATATATATATATATAAAAATCACGTATTTGCAAAAGGAAAAAAAATCTATATATATATATATAAAGGGTAAAATAGACTCCGAGTGTGTTCAATATATGCATGCATTAATTCTGACTCACCATGCCCGGGCTCTGAGCTTTTCTGCGGCTATAATAATATGAGAAGGATCTGGTTCTGCTCGCTCATGCTTCCTCTGGGGCCTTTAAGTTTCACCTGGAAGCACCGACACCCCGCATCACTGTCCCGTACACAGCCCGTGGACCCCGGGACACTTGTTATTATTGTGTTGATCTAGCGAGAGTCTAGAGAGAGCGAGACTGGAACTGACGCTGGCCGGATACGCGGCGACAAACCGCACAAAACTACTGCGAAACACAGAGAAGAGCGACACAACAGCGGCGTTAGAAATGTGTCGGGACTCTGTTGTTTACGTCTCGGGCGGCGGCAGCGCTGTGTGGGACCCGGTGCTTTATTTTGATCCCTCAGGAGACTGACAGAGCCACTCCTTTGGGTTGATGGGGTCGCTCTTTCCGTGCAGGCCTCTCGTAGCTTCCTCTCCTCTGCCCATTAAACGAGCGGAAGTGACATCTTCCTCATACTAGTGGAAATGAGCGCGCGTAGAAAGGACATCAGCGTGGAGGAATGGTTACTTCAGTGGGCGGGGCTTAGAGAGGAGCGGGTGCCTCTGATTGGTCAGGAGTGAACGTTCTAAATCAGGGCTGTCAAACTCAGTTCCTGGATGACAAGAGCCCTACAGAGTTTAGATTTATCCCTAATTAAGAACACCTGATCCAACTAATCAAGTCATTCAGGCTTATTTGAAAACTGCATAGTATGTGTACTGGAACAGGGCTCTAAATCCCTCCAGCAACTGACTTTGACACCCCTGGTCTAAATAGTAAATAAATAAATAGTCTCTTTTTTAATGAAGGAGTTTTTCAAACAACACTATATGCATTATTTTTATTAGGAAACTTCCTTGTGCAAGAAGAAGAAGAATAAACATCTTTTACACTAGCTTGCGCTATTATTTTTCTAATGTCTATTTTATTTTTATTTTTTATGTAACTGAAAAAAAATCCATGCTGCGTGCACTGTGTTAATCTAACTGAGACTTGTTTATAGCACTTGCATATCATTGCTCTTTTGTTGATTTTGATTGCTTCCATTGTCCCCTTGCTATAAAAGCGTCTGCTAAATGACTAAATCTAAAGGTAATGTAAGCAAACCTAATGTCTTACATTTTATGACTTTAAATTATACATAAATGTTTTGGAACAAGGTTTAAAAAACAATGAAAAATTTCATAATATTGGCACTTTTTTTTCGTCTGGCAGCGAATGTTATTCTTAATGTCATGCCTGTAATACCTCTTGTAAAAATATAAAATGTATACGCATAAATAAGCATAACTTTCAGTACATTTGGGAATCTATGTGTGTACGTCGATTTGAATGTATTTATTTATTGTATACATTGTACCAAAATCTACTTAAACTTTCTAAATGTTTACTGAAAAACATTACAACAAAAAAAGTGGCGCTTTAGAAGTCACGTGGTGCTTGTTACTTTTCTCATCGCTGGTCAGAATGCACCATTCACCGGCGTTTGTGATAAATAATCACGCTTGATCTTTGAATTATATTATAGAGGATTCAGATAGAGACTTTACATTAGCGTTTCATACATTTAGAGTTTGTAATAATGTGACTTAAATGATTAAACTTTATATCACAAAAATATTTTCATTAAGACATAAATCGTCCTGAGAGTTGAACGCGGCTCAATAGAGGATTCGGTGTTCTGAGCAGTCAAGCGCCCCTTGAGGAAGAAAATGATCTGCTCTACAGTAAACTGTAGTTATGAACTAGCTACTAGTTGCTTTTGTCACCCAATGTACTCAACCCATTAAACTACCGGAAGTAAAATCTTAATCTCGAGCCGGATGAAACCGGCCGCAACAAGACACATGTCGAGTACAGTAACAGCAGGCTTTGCCTGATTACTACACATGCATCCGTTTCTAAGTCTTTCAGATGCCATGCACCCCTAAATATGATGATCCTCGTTAGAGGGAAACATCCTAAAAATTAAAAGACATTTATGTAGTGTTATGTATAAAGACAGCATTTATTTTATGCAAAATTATTATAAATATTATCATTTTGAAAAAATTTAAGAAATGCATTTATAATTATTATTCTTATCATTTTTATTGTTTATGTTTGCATTTTTTTTCTAAATCAGCTGGTTCTCAGATATTATTAACAATAGTTAATAACAATATTATTAACACTATTTAAACTGAACAGAGATGACATAACTGAATTCAATGATGAACTGCCTTTAACTATCATTTTGCATTATTGACACACTCTTTTCCCAATGAATGTTGTTCAGTGCTTTGACGCAATGTATTTTGTTTAAAGCACTATATAAATAAAGGTGATTGATTTATTGATAGTCAATAGGTTTGCCAAGTTAACAGAAGTGGTTTTGTCCTCCAAACCAACGACTTTTACAACATTTCTTTCTCAATATTTGTGATTTTGAACATTTTGAATAAATATTGTTTATTTTAATTTGAGTGGTTCTAATTTGCTAGCATTAAAATGTATGGTAAGACTTTAACACTAACACATTAAGGCGTCCACCGTTAACATTAGTTAATGCAACAAACAACTACCACTACATTATAACACTCCTTTTTAATCTTTGTTAATGTTGGTTAATAAAAATATATTTTTTCATTCATGTTAGTTCACAGTGCATTAATCCAATGTTAACGTAGACAACTTATTTTAATAGTGCATTAATAAATGCTGAAAATAAGATTAACTAAGATTAATAAATGCTATAAAAGAATGAGGCTTATTGTAAAGTGTTACTGCCTTTGTGTGTAATGCATTATAATGGGTTATTAAAGGGTATAATGCATTATAATTATTCATAATGTGCGTTGTAAAACATTATATCTTGTTGTAAATAACTATTAAAATGCCTATTGTAACAATGAATTGATAAATGTTGTATTAACTGTGTACATACAATGCATTATAAGGTGCAGTGCAAGGTATAATTAATGCATTAAAATTATTTTATAATGCATTATGCATGAAGGCTTTAAGTAATGTGTAACCAAATGTATTATATATATCTGCATCACATGTAGAAATCAGCGTCGGCCAAATAACCGACACAAACGCTTTTTTACTTTTTGTTTCTGCTTGAAGATGTTCCTCCTGAACTTTGAGAACCAGTCTGTGACCGTCTGTTATTTCTGAAGATGAAAGGGAAGAGCTTGCCATTTTCTTGCTTCTGGTGGTTTGTTGTGGTTTGCTCAACAGCTTCACATTATGCAACCCATCGACTCGAGCACATGTTGAGTAAGACTGCAGCTTGAGTGGTAAACATTTACAAACACGTGCTTTTTGCAAAACAGCGCATTCAGTAAGATGACTCACAATTAAAGTGGTTTATTTCCTTTTTTCTGTAAAAGAGAAATATTGGACACATTATCAAGGTCACATCAAGAAAAAGGAAGTGATCCAAGGGTTCGAACCCTTTAAGGAACACCCACAGACAGCAGCTTTGTCTTTGAAATCTTGTTATGTTTAACTTAAGACTGAGAGCACAATAAAGCATCATTTAATGGCTTAAATATTTTCAAAACATTCTATATAATTCCATTTACATTATAAAATGAATAAAATGAGATAAGAAAGCAGAGGTTTATAATGCTTCCCAGCTGGGTTTCTCATGTTCATCTTGTGACTGGTAGCGATGTCTCAGTTCTTCACCTTCTACTTTACACACCATCCAATCAGGAAACAGAAAACATCCTGCCACAATCAAAGCATCTTCAGGCAGTTCAGCCAGTAACAACTTCTTTTTTTTTTTAAAGACTTAACTGAGAAACACACAATACATGAGGACTCAGTAATATAATGCCAAACACATTAACTGAATCTTAATAAATGATTTAGGAATCACTGTGGTGCTTACCACACTGGGCTAGAAATACTGCAACATTTTTATATGTCGAGAGATAGACCTGGAAACACACTTACAGGTATTATGCACATTATTGATATTAATATAAAGATAATATTTATAATACTAGCATTTGATATTATTTGGTTTATAATGTTGATGTGTGTAAATTCATGGTAAAATATTGTAACATAATAATAATAATAATAATAATTGAAAACTGAAAAGAACTGCGAGTGGACTTCCTCTTGTCTTCCATGGCTATAGAAATACGAACTTTATGACCATATTATATTTTGTATATCATATTTTATATTTACACAGCCTGATTCACAAAAAGGCCTAATGTTACCTAATTTGTTGAGTTAAAAAAATTATTAAATCTTTATATCACGTACAGGTTTTTTTTTTTTCACAAAATCTGAATGAAGATTTGAAGAATGACAAAAAGAAGAAGTCAATATGTATCATAACTTACAATCTGGAAACGAGTGAAGGAAAAGTGGAAAGCAGGATTAGGCATTAAATAATTTATTCAGAATCATTTATACATGTAAAAATTGTCTGATAATTAAATTCATTCATGTCATGTTGTTGTGCCAGTCTATTTCTGCTGATTAAGGGATAATAAAAGATTCTTCACTCTACTAATTGTTGTTGAAAGTAAAGATGCTACAAAATGCATCATATTTTGGGAGTACGTGTGGCTTGCTTGAGCAAAAACAGATACCAAAATGAGTAAGAAACAAGTATTATGTGATAAACATTTGCATATTGCTCACATACCTGAATAATAGGGTGATACATGTTTCCTGAAAAGTGGCTTAGTGGTTTAAGCTACAGGCTTGGACCTGAAGAAATTCTGTTTAATTGTGTATTTGAGTGATCAGTTTAAATCACAGACTTTCAGGACCTTATAGTATTACTAAATAGTTACTAAATAGTTCTAAATAGTATAACACAGACAGATGACTGAGCGTATGAAAAAAAATGACAACCTTCGTACAAAACCCCGAAACAACCAACTTACCTTTACTGTAGTGAAATGTACATTTCTACAGCTAAACCGAGCACAGGACCACAACTTCCTGTTTTGGAAATTTAAAGATCTGTCGACTGAGAGCATTTTTATACAATATTGGAGTGTCGTACGGTTTAAAAACAATGTAAAACATCTGTCTACTCACACATTAATATCATACGCTATGTATCCATGTATGCATTTATTTGTTTGTTTATTCATATTGGGGTGCATAATCATAATCATTTAAACGTTTATTCAAGATTATTGGAATGACCTCTTTTTTTATTAATAAAAAGTAATTATTGCACACTATCTGGCATATAATTCTTGCTATATTATGACAGATTTCTTGATGTAAACTGTTTAACTGGTTGCCTGAATAAGTCACATTTTGCTGATGCTTAATCTACAGTACGTGAATACATAAATCATACTTCTGACTGTATTAATTACTCACTCGGTCCAGATGATGGCGCTCTTATAAAGATGGGGAACTGAGGGACAGAAGTCACAGCTGACCAGACTGACAATGACCATTTATTTCCATTTCAGACTTCAAAGCTTATTTCAAAACAAACACCATACAAAGAATGTTATATCAACCAAGACTTCAGACAGCTGTTGCATGAATTTGTAAAAAAAAAAAAAAAAAAAAAAAAAAAAATGAAAACACACACACTCACACATTATAATATAAGGTTATCCTTATTTAGACAAAACACATGCATGCAAAATAACAAGAAACTCTTGAATCTTATGCATGTAGCATGAAATATTGTAAGAATATTGTTTTGCTAGTTACAGCATCGTATATAAGAAACACTTGTGGAAAGAATGAACGATGGTTTCTTTCATCCAGCACATCTGCGTTCATGAAAGTCAAATGATATATTCATGTTTAGATTTAGGCAGAAACTCAACAAATGCAATAAACGCGTTCAGATGTTCAGACCTCTGAGACTGTTCATCAGAAATATTTCAGAAACATCATTTTATTCAGCTTTTCAGCTGTTCAACACTGGTGTACTTTCTTGACTTTTTCTTGAGCTCAGTAATAGTAATTGTGTGCTGTTGTTCATGGTTTTAACTAGCTTCTTCTAGCATGCAACAGTGAGATGCGCTGATAAGCTTATCATTTGAGTTGTATTTGAGTTATGTGTCATGATAATGCTGTGATATGCTCAAACATACACACATACTTGTGGGTATTTGCAATAAAACCCCATGTTTACAGTATTTACATGCACATTATAATCTCTTGTGAATTAGCAAAAGAGGAAAATAGTGAAAAATCTGTATTTAATATATCATACCATACATAAGAACTGTTGTTTTTTTCACAGTTTAACTCAAAATTACCACATATTTACCACTGTTATATCTCTAATATTAAAAGATTAAAGTATTTGTGATATAATCTACATGTTTGTTAATATTTCTAAACCATTTGTGCATACAGAAATGTCAAACTCCTTCATACTTTACAAATAAACCATTATTTCTTTCACAAGCATTATGTCCCATACAGTCAGGTTATGACGTAGGTAAGTCTGTAATATTTTGTAATATAAAACATTGTAAATCCCAGAATATACTCTGTATTAAAGCAATAGTCCACCCAAAAACTACAATTCTGCTGAAATTGTACTCACCTTCAGGCTATCCAAGATGAGTGGTATATGAGTTTATTTCTTCATCAGAACAGATTTGGAGAAATGTAGCATTACGACATTCACCAATAGATGCTCTGCAGTGAATGGGTGCCGTCAGAATGAGTCCGAACAGCTGATAAAAACAGCACAATAATCCACAAGTAATCCACACCCCATCAGTTAATGAATTAACATCTCGTGAAGTAAATGTACATGCTTATGAGAAAAAAGTTGATCAAGATGTTTTAACTTTTATGTTTTAACATAATTCATAACAATGCTTCCTCCAGTCAAAAAATTCCATCTCCTGTTGTCCTTTCAACAAGACACCTGTTTGTTTAGATCTGTTCGGGCTGTTTTTGCTTGTACACTTGTACGCTTGATCAGTGCATATTTCTCTCCTGATTCAGACCAGATGATGCTTTCACTGAAGAAGGCAGTATTATGGATAGAGGACTAAATTTTTTACCCAGAAGTAATGGTTTGAAGATAAAGAATTATGTGTTCTCTGCAACTTTTCACAAGACATTAATTATTAGACTGGACTGGTGTTGATTACTTGTGGATTATTGTGATGTGTTTATCAGCTGTTTGGACTCTCATTCTGACGGCACCCATTCACTGCAGAGCATCCATTGCTGAACAAGTGATGTAAAGCTACATTTGTCCAGGTCTGTCTGTTCTGATGAAGCAAAGAAAAACGTCTTGGATGGCCTGAGATTGAGTACATTTTCATCATTTGTTCATTTTTGGATGAACTATTGGTTTAAACATGACAGGCTTATCTCTGGTTTAAGCAGGCTACTATTAGAAAAGCATTATGATTATGTGTCCAGATCCAGTAAGCTGATCAGCTGCCTCTCTGGACTTACTGTAGTCTGTTAAGTCCCAGGACCTCTTCTGGCTCTCCTCTGAGCCCACACTGATTTACCTGGGACTTTTGCAGGACTTCTCACTGTCATCTGATGTGGGATTCTCCTGACAGGGAGTCTTGGCGGCACCCAGAGCTTTGGCTTGGGAAATTTCCCTGCTTGGATCTCGTCCACAAAGCTTTCTATCTTGTCAAACTTGTTGGTCAGCTTCGCCAGGTTCTCCTTAAGAGTGTTGAACTGCTTATAAAGGTCTCCTACTGCCTCTGAGAGGGGCTGGATCCTGTGCAGAAAACATAAAAATGTATACATAAAAACATGCAGGTCTTAAGTCTGTCCAAGCATAAAGCCAAGTGTTAAAGACAAATATTCCTGCATGAATAATTCCTCAGATCATGTGGTTTGAATGAGGACAGATCATAACAGAGAGACTTTAGAGAGGTTTCACTTGATTTGGGCCAGTAATTAACCACCTAGTGATAGTTACACACACACACACACACACACACACAATATTTATTATTATTTAATATTTATTTATTTCATTCTCTTTACGTCAAAATTTCATGTTTTTCTCAGTGTGTTAATTGGCATGTAATTATTTGTGTAATTCACTGTAAATTAAAAAGTAAATACACCAGTTTTCTTCAAGTTTAGGTAAATTGCTGATAGTTTAAAGGTAGTTAAATAAAATAAATAATAATAATAATAATAATAATAATAGTGATTATTATTATTATTATTAATATTTATTAATTAAATTCTATTAATGTCTAATACAGTTTTTTTTAATTCATTTTAGATGTAGTTTTAATGCATTTTATTTCAGTTTTAGCTATTCTACTACATCAAGTTAAACTAAATAAAATTTTGAGACAGATGCCTTGGCAACAAGCTAAAATTAAATATATTTTTATATACTTTATTTGAACTCATTTAAGTAAGTAACTCAATATTTCACTTTTAAACTTGAGATTTCAGTGTTTATTTAATTTTTATTGCTAGAAAATAACAAAAATCATCTAAATCCGGCGTCCATTATTTTGGCATCCTGAGGTTTTAATCTTTTGAAAACAAATGTATAAATAAATAAATTAATTAATAAATAGAATGAATGAATAAAATGAAGAAATAAAAAAATGTAAATAATATTAAATTGTAAATAATTGTTAATTCAACAAAAAAATTCTCAGTTTAGATGAATTATTTATAAAAAAATAAAAAAGCAATAGCTTAAAAATAAACTTTAAATGATCGTATACATTTTCATTCAAAATTCACTTAAAAAGTTATAGTGATCAGTGTTGCATTTCAGTCAATATAATGTATGGATGACAGGACCTGGATTAAACCAGATTTAGCTGGAGAAGTGGTCAGGTTCTTAAATGAAACAATGATTTGTAGCAGTACAGTTAGAAGAAATGAGGTCGTAATTGTGCACAAGAACTCTTTCATGCGTGATTAATGGTGCTTGAAGCTGCTGAGCAGATTTTAGGCTGGGGATCAAAGGTCCTGCACCTTAGAGAAAGAACATATTGTGCAGATTAGCTGGTTTATTTTAGTCAAAGCATATTTGGGATTAATAATCATTTCCTTTTTTGCCATATGATCCTAATTTTCTCCAGTTGCTGTGAAAAAAGAAATGTCACAGAGAAAATGTCCAGATGAGGCTGGGTTGGACTGCGTGCCCTGGACAGACCAGACCTCGTTTCATCAAACCAAACAACACAACCTTTCACAGCCCACCTGACGTATTCTGGTAAGATGGACGCGTGATCGTTGACCAGCATGTCCTTCACCTGGTACATGATGGCATATTTCCAGTTGTCCAGCACCTGTGTCAAGTTTGAGCAGCTCCTGCTGTTTGGTTTATCTGGGACAATTGAAAAAACATCAGACTGAGCTTCTGGTTATAAGAAAGCACATCTGAGGATGCTTTGTATCACACCTGTCATATTGATATGTACAGCACATATTCATTGTGCTGAAGGAAGAGGCTAAACACCTTTGACGAGACTGTTTATTCTTACATCTTTTAGCTTTAGATTTTACATAATATCAGTCAATATCATAACCAGAGCAAGCAAATAACATATTAAACTTGTGATATCTCACCCAAGATTATTTCTTATTTCTCAAAGGCCCCTTCTTAACATGTCTGCATTGTATACAAAACAACAATAGGCACTTTCCATGAATATAAGTAGAGTACTAATTGGAGTCCTATAATTTTTTTCCTTAAATCATAAAGGTACTGCATATTTTTCATTACTAGCTCATTCAAGCAAAACATTTTTATTTTATGCCAAAAATCATTAGGATATTTAGTAAATATCATGTTTAATAAAGATATTTTGTAAATTTACTGTAAATACATCAAAACATACATCATGATTAGTAATATACATTGCTAAGAACTTAATTTGAACAACTTTAAAGGTTATATTCTAATTAGGCTTATTTAGATTTTTTTGCACCCTCAGATTCCAGATTTTCAAATAGTTGTATCATGGCTAAATATTGTCCGATCCTGACAAACCATACATCAATGGTAAACTTATTTGTTCAGCTTGATGAATAATAATAAAAAAAAAAAAATGGACCCTTATAACTGGTTTTGTGATCCAGGATAACATAACATAACATAACATAACATAACATAACATAACATAACATAACATAACATATCATATCATATCATATCATATCATATCATATAATATAATATAATATAATATAATATAATATAATATAATATAATATAAAACTCTGTAAAATTACTGGATAATGTTAATGTCCTGGCTGAAAATTACCAGTACATTATTTATTTATTTTTTTTATTTTTTTTTTAGATACAGTTTATGTCTAAAGTATGGGTCACAAGGGTATAGTAGAAATCTCAACTCCCAAATATAAAATAAATGTAATACATCACATATAATCTTTCATTTTGACATCCTAAAGAAGATGAACAAAATTACCTGAAAGTTTAGCATCTTTCATTGATTACCTTAAACATTATGATATCTATTTTGCAACCTTTTGGTAAAAACATTTTATCCTCTGAAATATGGAAATTTTACTAACTTTACTGCATTATATCCTCACATCTTCTCTTTAAGAGTGAAATGGAGGATAAGTCTGGATTTGTTTTACCGTTCCTCAAACAGCAGTGTGAATTTCAAGAGATTTTACCTCGGTGGTCCCACTCGGACGTGTCCTGGGTCCACTTCTTTTGTGCGACACACAGACAGACCAGAGACAGCAGGTTCAGAGCGCTCCTCATCCTCATCTTCATCCTCCTCGGAGAAACAACAGTGATGTCAGGATGGGCACAAACCTACAGCATCTACTGCAGACACTCAGTCGAGCATTTATAAGAGTTTACGACTTTCAGCAGATGCATGACACATTCAGCACTGGAATGAGTTTTTAATCAAATCTGACGAAGAGCTTCATTGACTGGTCTGTTAAACATATTGTTGACGGGCACGCCGTGAGAGCATGCAGGGTAAATGTCGAGCAGCTGCAGAAAACTCAAGAGCATCTGCAAAGACTAAAAATGCTCCAAACAAGATCTCACTGAAAAAGTTAAAGGTCAGATTGTGTGCTGGAATAATATTTGAGTTGTGGTCCAGAGTAAATACCTCAGTTCCTGTGCTGGAGGTTTGTTCCAGTGGTCAGCGGAGACACGCGCATGAAATAATCCCTGTTATTGTGGTTCAATTGAAGTAACATAAGTGCGTCTGCTGTCTTATAGCCATATAGCACGGGCCAAAATCCTTCCCTCAACCTGTTCCCACCCCCTCGACTGAGACAAACAGCATAGATACATGACATCACTGCTCACATTCCCAGGAACAAAAAAAAGATCATGTCTTAATAGTTTCTACACAGCAAAGACTTTTACTCAAATCTCATGTCTTCTCTCGCTTCAGAAGAGATGTCAAACTCTGCTCAGATTTACCAACATCTACAATCAGAAGTCAATATGATTTAAAACATTTCTCATTAAATTTCACGCAAGACCTGCACTGACCTGAACTGCTGTCAACGTTCATTTTACTGCTCTTTTCTCTTACTGTGATGCAGAACGACAGGAGAAACATCTAATCCAAAGTTGACTTCATTTAAGTCTCAAGAGTTGTGTCTTTTTATCCCTCCTTCTTCTATTTGAAACTTTGTATTGCTTCCACTTGCATTATTGCCTGATTTAGATGAATTGTCAGTTTGGATTAAAGTGTCTGCTGAATGAAAAATTGTAAATGTCTATGTTCAGTGTAGGGTTTAAATCAAATTAGTGGGATAAAATTCGATATATTTTTTTAACTCTATATAGACATTTTTAATGTTACAAATTATCCCTATTATATACAAATACTGTTCTTTCTAATGAAAGAATCCTAAATTAAAGATTAACTAAAGAATTCTAAATTAAAGATTAACTAAAGATTTCTAAATTAAAGATTAACTAAATAATTCTAAATTAAAGATTAACTAAAAAATTCTAAATTAAAGATTAACTAAAGAATTCTAAAAAAGTATCACAGTTTATTATATTTCATCATTGATGATAATAATAAATGTTTCTTGAGCAGCAGATCATGTGACGATGCAGAAATGAAGCTGATAAATCAGCTTTGATCACAGGGATAATTTACATTTTTTAATATTTTTTTTTTACTGAATAGTTTGGTCAAAATAAATGCACCATTGATGAGCAAAAAAGACTAGACAAGATTAGACTAGATTTTTACATTTTCTGAAGAAAACGATTGCCGGTGGTTTTAAAGAGGCTTCTAAGATGTCTCAAATGTTATTGCACTTGACTGAGCTTGCCAGGATATTCTGGACGGTTGCTAAGCCATTATTCAGAGGATGTTCACGGGCCAAATCCTGGTCTCTAGATGTGGATCTGTTTCCGTTCAAACTCTCTGCACGTGATTTCTTTAAACCACACACTGCTTCCCTTTATAGCTAAGGAGCTCAGATTTGCTGAGATGCTAGTCAGACAGAAAGCTAAGGATCAGCCTGGTCCTGATCACTTCCAGTCCCTGTGACAGAAAAGACGAGCAGGTTTCGACATGACTCCTGCCGCATCACTTCCAGGTCCAGGATCAGCTCCAGCGGAGAAGTGTTGGAAGTCACAGCATTCCTGCCCTTCCTTGAAAAGGTCTGCTGAACATCTGGACCTGACCGAGTCAGAGATGGAGGAGACACCAACACACAAGCTTTCTGGGAAATATAACATCTTTAGCAGACTATGATAGAGAAGAATGAAATATTGCATCATAATCTAGCCTGGCGAAAAAGTATGAAGGGGAAAACCAAGTTTCAACAGCAGATGAGTTTGTGACGATTATACAAGCTTTTTGCTTCTTTGATATCAGTTATCCTTCTTCAATGTGTTCAGCATTTTATCTTCAATCACATAAACTAGATTAGAGTTAAGTAATACACTTAAAGAGACAGTTGACCCACAATGGACATTCTGTCATTTTTTACTCCACTTTATGTCACTTCAAACCTGAATGGCTTGCTTAGAAAAATACCTCAGTGTTACTTGTGCACACTTAATCAGAACAGATTTTGAGATATTTATCATCACTTGCTCACCAATGCATCCTCTGCAGTGAATGGGTGCCGTCAGAATGAGAGTCCAAACAGCTGATAAAAACATCACAATAATCCACAAGTAATCCACACCAATCCAGTCCATCAGTTACAGTCCTGTGAGGTGAAAAACTGAGTGATTGTAAGAAACAAACCCATCAAGGCATATCAGTTTTAAACTTTCACTTCTAAATACGAGTCCATAATCTATAACAAACTTAGAATTCAGCCTGCACTATTTGTGCTGTTCAGAAATGCAATAAAAATCTAAGATCGTAGTAAAGCAATTCCCTTTAGATCCATAAGGATTTCCAAGAAGTTACAGGGTTACAAACAGTTCCTTATGTGCCTCGTGGGTGTTTTTGATGGGAGTGCTCTTAATCCCGAAAGCCGTGATAACGTGCTCTTATTGTTTGCAGAATTCATGTGACATTACTTAGCTGTTTTCAAACGCGAGGCGAAAATAGATGGTCTGGGTCATATTTCATAGGCCCTTGTGAGAACGTGAATGCTATTCATTGAACTTTTGAGCTTTCATTACATAAACTGCATGTTCTGAAAGTCTCTAGCCAGGGCCATTCCCCAGAGTCATGAGAGCATTACGTAATACAGCATTTGAAACAAATAACAGCTTGGCTTCGCCTCCTTCCGTATCAGTAGAAATGCATTCATCAGCATGACAGCATGCCAGAGCAAGAGCTATGGTATAAAAATGTTCCCAGAATCAGTCAAATGTTATACATCTCCAGTCTTTGAGAGAAGCCTGAGGCGTGACAAACTGTTAAAGATCCAAACAGCTTTGATTGATTTATAAAACTTAAAAGCTATAAAATAAACAATGATTTGCTCAAAAACATATAATAAGCTAATTATCATTTTGATTCATTTAAAACTAGATTGAAGTAAATTTGTAGTGCTTACCTATGCCAAATTTGTCATAGTGATGCTAGGAGATTGGCTGCAGCTGCTAAGCTATTATAAGTGGTTGCTAAGTGGTTACTAGAAGCTTTTTTTCTGCCAAATAAACAGGCCGTTGTGAATGTTTTTCTCAGAATTCTGAGTTTACATCTCGGCGAAAGAAAATTGAAAAGATTATTGTGACTTCTTTTCAGGATTTTCAGGTACGTTTATTTCCCACAATTCTGAGTATATATCTCAAAATTTTTATTTTATATCTCACAATTCTGAGTATACATCTTGCATTTCTGAAATGATATATTGCAATTCTGAATTTATATCTCGCAATTCTTAGTTTATTTTGAAATTCTGACTTTTTCTCAAAATAGTGAGAAAAAAATGTCTGAAGTGATGCAAAAAACAAACAAAACATATATATATATAAATAATCTTGACTTTTCTTCTCACAATTCTGAGTTTGTACCTCGCAATTCTTAGTATATACCTCTCTTTTTTATTTATCACTTTATTACTTTATTCTTCACTTACTACTTTATTACTATTTATTACTTTTTTCTGAACTGTGAGAAAAAAACTCAGAATTGTGAATAAAGCTAACAAATGTTTTTAAGATAAATGCAACTTTTCTTCTCCAAATGTTGAGTTTACATCTAAGTATTCTAAATTTATATCTTGCAATTATTAAAGAAATTTGAAAGGTCGGAAATGTGAGCTTATCTCAAAAATGAAGAATAAAAAAGGTAATTGTGACCTTTCTTCTCAGATTTGTGCATTTATATCTCACAGTTTTGTATAATTTTGTATTTTATAATTCACAATTATAGTTTATCTCACAATTTGAGTATATATCTCTATAACTCTGAGTCTCAGGTTCATGTCATTTTTTTTTCCCAGGAAATTGTTTTTCCCCAAAGTCTGGGCTGGAATAATAATTTTAAATAATGCATAAGGAATAATAATCTTAAAATACATTAATAGTGTTTCCTCTTGATTGAAAGCCATCACTATTGCTCAAACACATGGAAATATCCTCAAACCCTTCAAAAAAGCTTCAGTGACATGACATTGAGTCATTTTGGCTGGGCGGGTAAAGTATTATAGACAGATAAAATGAACTTTGCAACATATGCACCAGAAAAGAGATAAGATTCATGATGAAGAACACATAAGGCTGTCAAAGTGGTGTCCACAAATCCCACAGCTATTACAAAGTACATAAACTGAACAAAAGTGCAATGAAGCTTTCAGGTTTTCCCCAAACCAAACATTTAATCTCATAAATATGGCCAAAGAACTATCAAAAGACAATTATTTGTGCACACAGTGAGCCTAATGCCATATTAAAACAAACATGATTGAAGGTGAAATGAACCCAACCCCCCCCCCCCCCCCCCCCGCAGATTCATTAAAGGTCGTACTTGAGAAATGTATAAAACAGAAAGTGTTTTCCTCCATAAACAAACAGGCACTGCTAATCCAATCGAAAACACTGCGTGATTGTGAGAGTGCAGGAGAGATCAGCGTCGTCTGGACTGATTGAGTTCAGGAAAATAACTGGATGCCCTCCAGTCAGGAACGCAAAACTTCTGCAACAGAACACTGAGCTTATGAAAACTGTGTAGTGTTAATTGTTATTGATGAGTTTAAATTGCATCATAGGGGTGAAGAAAAAAAACAAGAAAAAAATGCATCTTTCTCTTTTGAAAACTGCAAATTTGCTTGCAAGCAAGATAAATCACAAAACATTTCACTATATTAAAGTGAATGTTTTGCCAGTGACCAAATATTTAGATGGATAGCTACATTTGATTTTATAATGAAAATATAATTTAGTGACATAAATAAGAAACTAACTACAATCAGCAGCAAGAATAATGGGAATTAAAATGTTCTGATGCATGCATGCATGCATACATAAATTAATAAATGAGCAATTGCATGCATGCATACATACATAAATGCAAAAATGGACGTAGGCTACATAAATAAATGCATAAATGTAGAATATGGAAATAAATAGTTTCATAAAAGTCTGGGCTTATAAATAGCCTAAACGCATAAATGCATGCATAAAATCCATGCCTGTGTGTGTGAAAAAATAAATAGATAAATGGTTAGTTGCTTAGTATGTTTAATGGAAGTCTTTGTGCTTCATTTTGTGCATGCAAAATGTATTTAAATGTTTCTTTCTTAAGTTTGAGATGTTTTCAAGAGATACATCTTTTTAAAATGTTATAGGCTTATGCAATCTTGTGGACATTCTGGTTATAAATTCCTCCCGGAGGTCTCAACCTGTCTGGGCAAAAGGCATCAGTACAGCGCATGGATGCACTGTTACATGAAAAAGTCTGACAACAAAGCCACACAGGAAATACAAATGGGAACAGAGAGGAAGCACAAGATTAATGCTTATTCCATTTTAAAGGAGACCACCTTTTCTTTGGCTGCTCTGCCTCAAAATGCCTGATCTCTGTAAACTCCAAAAACAATCTGCTGTTGTAGTTGAAGTCAAATATGTTGCACAGCAGTTGCAGACCACTGGCCAAATGATTAGGGTAAAAGCAGAAGACAGGGTAATGCTCCACCTCTGACCCAGCTGAACCTCTGGATCCTGAATCTAGGCTCAAGTCCTGGACTAATCAACAGCAATAACAGCTCTGATCCAATGCACAGACCCGGCCAGCAGCGGTCTGCAGAACAGGCCAGCGTGGACTTATGGAAATAATGACACCACACTGAGCCCCGGGTGCCAGAATCAAAAATCTGGCCCACTCGCTCTGTTTTTTAACAATTTCTTGCTCTTTTTCTTGCCTTGTGCCATTCTCTGATTACACAGAGCTGCAGCTGTGATGTTAACACCAGTCCTAAAAAATATACACATATGAAAACAATTATGAATACATTTTTAATTAGTTTTATTAAACATTTTAATTGACAATAAAGTTCAGTTCTACCTGAAGTACATCTTTTTAAATTTAAAGCAGTAACATTTGTGTAAAATATAAAAGAGATAAAACAATGACTTGGCCTTTCTAACGTCATATTAAGGCATATTAAATTCAATTCCATGTCTTATAAAAGAATATAAAATCTAAAGAATATAAAAAATATAAAAACAATGACTACATCATTGAAACATCACATATAAGGCAGGGACATAATAAAATCGAGCACATGGTTCAAACAGAAGTAAGTCTTAAACGGTAATTCATTGTTTATTCTTGTATTTAAGCTCAAATCTGTTATGGTTGAAAAACCATAGTGATCAATTATTTTTTTAAGAAAATTGATTATTTTTGGCAGAGCATACAAGAATAGTGACTGTACATTTTTGGACACGTACAACAATGTTTTGAAAAGAAATGTCATGGGTTGTTAAGTTTTCCCCCACAATTATTATGCTAATTTACTGTAAGTTACAATGGAACCAAGAGACACTGCCAGAGTTCATGTATCTAAATTATAAATATATAAATGTTAAACTTACTGTGACTGTGTTGAAACAATGAAGCACTTTAGAGTTTAATTTAGTATCTAGTTAGATTACTTTAGTTACTTAATTATTGTCCATTAAATTACAAAATGATAATGAATAAATGACATCATGGTTTTCCCAGACATGTCCTGGCTGGAATTTCTAAATTGCATAATATATCCTGTTCTTGGTTTTCCTACTGACTTGCTCTTTACAGCCTTCATATACTATATGTGTCAATCTTTGCATTGCTTTGACTGTTTTCAGATCCCGCCTTCTCGCACTCCATGATTGGTCGATCATGTTTAATGCCTGCATGCTATTGGTCAATCTACTTTTCAGTCTCTACCTTCAGCAAGCATGAAAACAATAGAAAAACAAAGCCAAAACCTGGACGTTTAAGGCAATTTAGACAAGCCAGGGAAAAAAGAACGTATGGTCACCCTGAAATAAATGCACATGCCACATCTCTCGGAAAACAAAGACGACCTAGAGAAAACAAAGAGAGTGTGGCCTGATTTCATCAGTTTTTCAGCGTGACTCATTGATTCCTATTAGCAGTGATGATAACCAGTTTCACTGGACATGGGTTTTTCACTCTAAAAGAGTGTAAGTCGTGTAACAGGTGGTTTTATTATCTGAACATGTGATTCTCAGTCATCAACTTCAAGTTCATCACATCATAAATTAAGTCGCTTTAAAATATTTATATAAGTAAAGAAAGGAAGGAAACTTGAGTACTTCAGTTAGAGAATATTTCTGGTGAAGGGAAATGTGGCAAGCTGGTGAAAAAGTAGAGGAGTAAATACTACATTTTCATGGAAATCTTTTTAATGCCAGAAAACGAGATATCACAATTTCCTATTTACATTTTCATTGTGTCTGGCTCTATAGAGAATGTCTAATTTGTCATATGTAACGTTCCTAGCTCAAAATAAGCTTCAAAGCAACTGCAGAGCTGAGGTGATGCATATGTTTTTATGAATTTATGGCCTGCGCCACAGAATCCGGGCCGACGTGTTCAGATTGGCACACAACTGTCAGCCCATCGCCAGATTTAACAGGTGCATTTCATTTATCAGCATAACAATTATAGAGGAAAAATCATAGATTTCCACAAAAATACCAGACTAGCACCTTTTCAGTCTGAGCGATTATCAAGTTTTACTGAGTGGCAAAATGTCAAGAGAAAGAATAATACAATTTGAGGAGCGATATATATTTATTATATAGTTTGCAAACAAGTCTCTATTATCTGTAGAATAAGCTGGTTATTATTATTATTCTAATGATTATTATTATTACCGAAACCTTTTAATAAATTTTGCCCACACTGCCCAAAGGGAATTCAACTGACCAAACACTGTTAATTAATTTCTGAACAATATAAAAACAATATTACTACTACTACTACTACTACTACTACTAACAGTAACTACCATTATCAATAATCAGAATGATGCTTATTGTTATTATTAATTTTGTAATAATAATAATATTTTACTATATATTCATATACTGCACGCCACATACACACAAACCATTTTGTAAAATTGCAAACTGATATTTAGATCCAGTTCAGATCCATAACTAAACCTGTGAATAACAGTAATAGTGATGCTTTACAAGATTAATGAATGGATGAATCAGGACATGTCCACTAACCTGCCTGGGTAACACTAATGTAAGACTGAAGAGAGAAGTGCACAGGTTCCTCATGCAAACACACAGGAGCATCAGTAAACCTCCAGAGGTGGCAAAGGAAGGGTTTTATGGAGTTTGCACAGACAGCAGAGTTTGTGTGAGTAATATATCTGGAATGAGGTGTTGTGAGATGATTTGGCCGTGGATGAAGCTGTGAGAAGGAAAAATCTGCTCGGTTCATTCCTGGAATACCTGCTGTGCCGAGCTCTCCTCTTTAATACGCCAAGGTCAGGAGAGGATCCAGGAACCTGGAGAACGCCTCACAGCGAGCGCATCTGCTCAACCACAGGAGAAATCACCATCAGATGTATGCACACATCACGCTCATTTTATGTTTCGTTAAATTCCAGACGACTGCGAATGTTTTCAGTAGCAGTACGTTTCCCTTCTTCAGTGGACAGTTTACTGCCGTTTTCCACAGTTTTTATTGAAAGTCACTGAAGGATAGTATTTTACACTGTGGTTTACTGTAATATACTAATCTCAGGGAATACATCTGTTACAAATATAATCATGGTAAAATATATCAAAAATTTATGTTTTCATATTATTCATGTAATTCCAAACCCGTATTTTTGCACGAGGCACAAATAAAGACATTTTCTAAAAATCTTTTTTTTTTTTTTTTATGTAGCTCTTTTTCATAGATTGACAATCACATTATTAAATTTGTCCTGTGCAGTGTTAATTTAGTATTATTTACATACCATTAGAGTATGTATTAATATTGAGAAAGTTTTTATTTTCACTTTTCATTTTCATTCAGATAGTTTACATGTTAGTGATTGTATTTTGTGCTTATGTAATTTTATTTATATCTGTTTTAAATACAGCATTTCTATTAAGCTTCAATATGTCTCTATTTTAATTTATATTTCAGTTAGTTGTTAAAGCTAATTTCTACTTTTTTATTTTAAAATATTTATATTTTATATTTGTTAATATTTCATATTGTTTATATTTTATTATTTGACTTTATTTACCTTTATTTTTCATTTTATTAAGTCAATGTTTGTAATTTATTTTATTTTGTTTAATTTATTTATTATTTTCATATTTAATTTGATTTATTTTTTATTTAATTTAACAAAAAAAATGTTAATTTTTTTAAATATTTTGTTTTATGTAAATTAACAAAAACTAAATATAAATATTGTAGTTAACCAAAACAACACTGTTCTTGTGACTATAAACTAATGCTCAGACTCATCTTTATAGTGTGTGAGTGGTGAAGCAGTGAAGCAGTGATCTTGCTAAGGCTGTAGTGTTTCCCGTGAGCTGCACACTGTGTGGTTGAGCCTCAGGGCCGGTTCAAACCCTGACCTGCTAATCTGCAGTACTGTGACTCTCACATGATGCTGGAATGCCGTGCTGTGGCCCGCTCTCCCTGTGATTCACTCCCTTCTCTCTGTCTCCTCTAGCCCTTCAGTCGACCAGCATCTCTCCCTGACAGTCTGGAGCACAGAGAGAGTCCACTCCCGGTATTTGGGAGGTATGGGGCGGTTTCCGTCTTTTAGGAGATTTCTCTTTTTCTGGGAGCAGAGGAATCACTTCCAGAATGGAGAAAACAAGCCTCTTATTTCAAAGGTAGTGTTGTTTCTTTCAGTTTAATTTATTTGAATTTCTACTGGCTAAACTTGTCAGTTGCTTGGACTTTTTAAACATTAATCTCATCAACAAACACCATTTTTGACTATGGAAAATAATTAACTGTGTCTGTTAATAGTGTAGTTCAGTTTATTTGAGCAAGGTAACTTTTGGTTCCACCAATGATATGTTTAGGACAGGACCTGTAACTGTAAAGTATTTAGCAACAAATCGACGAGTTATTTTTTTAGCGATATATTTTGTATAATATATATTTATATTTTAGTTTCAGTAGTTTTAAATTTAAAAATCAAATTTTCTAAAAATCAAAAAATTTCATTTTTATGTAAATTTTCATCTAATATCTAATTTAATTTAATTTAATTCATTGCAACTGTTTAGTGAATCTGACTGAGACTGTGTTGCGGTAATCAACTGACCAAATTAATCAATTTTCTCCTTCTTATTACCATCCAGGGAGATGTAAGAAACGCAGAAGCTGCCTCATCTGTCTCGTATCTGGGAACGCAGGACAGTTCAGGAAGTCAGACGAGCTCGACTCTATCCAGTCATGAAGACTCAACCAGAGCTTCATCAAAGAACATCTTCACCTCACGAGCTCTCAGTCCGTCCAGCTGGAGTAATTACATCTTCAAGTATCTCCTGGTCACGAGCAACCTGCTCTTCACTGTTCTTGGTCTGGTCACGCTGGTCGTGGGCCTCTGGGGCCTGATCAACAAAGAGTCCTTCGCTCAGGAGAAGATCAGCGGTATCGGGACGGACCCCATGCTGCTCTTCTGCTTCCTGGGTCTCGTTCTGGCCCTGCTGAGCCTGATGGGATGTGTGGGGGCGCTGCGGGAGAACATGTGTCTGCTTCAGACCTTCTCGGCTGCAGTCCTGGTCCTGGTGGTGTTGCAGGTTCTGGTGGCTGTTGTGTTGTACAGTCTGCAGGGTCAGATCGTGGAGTACTTGCGCTCGGGCATGTTGGCCGCTATGGTGCGGTACCAGGACGACCTGGACCTGAGGTTCATCACTGATGAGATCCAGACGGGCCTGCAGTGCTGCGGGGCCGATACCTACAGAGACTGGGAAATCAATGTGTGAGTGGAAATCGGGAGAGGGGCTGACATCATGAGCAATTTCATGAATTTCCAACCCTGAAGTAGTCCAAAGTTAAATACAAGGATTATACAAGCTAATTTGTACTGAAGAGCCTCTCCAGTATTAAATGCTTTCCAGTGGAATCTGGACTCATAGTTTGGCCAGCTTGTTGTTTTTAATCCTGTTCAGATTTTTCATATAATTGTCCCTTTACTACTTTCCAGTATATTTCATTTTATTACAAAATGATCCTCATTTTGCAATCCCAGTTACGATTACCCATTATAGACAAATAATGACTCTATTCATTTGAGTTTAAAGGTGAAGTGTCATTTTTCGATTGTAGTGTGCTTATCTTAATCCAGGGTTTCACAAACTGGAGGAACAGTGGGAGTTTGATGAAAATGTATCATGAATTAAATCATACAAATGTAAAATAATAATAATTATAGTTCATTATTATATAAATAATTATTATGTTTTCTGCAGTGGTTATTATTATTACCATCATTACTAATAATAATAATAATAATAATAATAAATATTATTATTATCACCATCATTGTTATATAAATAATTAAAATGTTTTCTGCAATAGTTATTATTATTATTATCATTATCATCAGTATTATAAATATGCATACTATTGATAACATATTTTACTATTGTTAAAATGTATAATAATAATAATAATAATAATAATAATAATAATAATAATAAATTATTAATGAAATTATCAATAATATGAATATTATTATTATTATTATTATTATTATTATTATTATTATTAATAATAATAATATAGTTATCATTGTTAATGAAATTATCAACAATATGAGTATTATTATTATTATTATTATTATTATTATTATTGTTATTATTGTTATTATTATTATTGTACAGTTATTAATATTATATTAGCAGTAAGTACGTACATTTTGGAATCCAAGTCTTAATACAGAGGCTTAGCAAGTATTAACATTTCACACCTCTTAGAGGACAACAAAAAACTATAAAATCCTATGGAATTACATTAAAGGTGTGCAGCTCTGTCTAGAGACCAGAATATCTGAGAGATTTGGGCCAGTAAACAACAGTGGCTTGGAAATGCACTGAAAACACTCGGCACCTCTTAGCAATCACATGGCAACATCCTAGCGTGACAGCAAGTTTTGCATGAACTCTTTTGGCTTCAACTAGTAAACAAGGATCTAGAAACCGCACAACAACATGCTAAACACCAGTCACAACACCTTAGAAACCAAGCAGCAATGTTTAAGCATGCACCCCAAAATTATCAATTTATCACAAATGTACTTATTTTTGCAATAATGTTTTGCAATAATAAATCACACACTTCAGTTACCCTCAACTCAAAAAGCTTTATGTTATTCTCATTCGAGTGAGTCTCACCGGTGTCTGTTTCTCTGGCACAGGTATTTCAACTGTTCGGCTCCAGGGGTCCAGGCGTGCGGAGTGCCCCCCTCATGCTGTATAGACCCCCTAGAGAACGGGACGGTGTGGAACAGCCAGTGTGGAGTCGGTGCCCAACAGCTGGACGAGTTCTCGGCCCAGAGCGTGATCTTCCTGGGCGGCTGTCTGGGCAGCATCTGGCGCTGGATCGAGCAGCACAGCGGAGTGATTGTTACGGCAGTCATCATTGTGCTGGGCGTCCAGATACTCACTCTGTTCATAACGGCCCGTCTGCTGCAGAGCATACGGTGGAGCAGAGCTCAGCATGATGTGTACCTACAATCACTGCAATGAATGGATTCAGATGCTCCTGATAACAGGATACTGTGCCATGTGGATTATGAACCAGCCTGTATTTAATGAGTTCATTTAGCAATTAACATCTGGAAATGTTAAGTTGTTTATTCTGGAGACAAACAGTCCAGGGATTTCACGATAGCATGTAAAATCTTAAAGGCATTGCAAGGATTTAATTGGCTTTCATTGTTTTCATTAAATATCCATTTTTAGTGGGTCAAGATGGTCAAAAGTACAATATTCGCGACACTTCGACCACAATTTTTCATGCAACACTAGGGGCGCTATAGTGAACATTATTAATTTCCGTCATGTAGATGAATGTAGATGAAACTGTTTGCAAAAAAATCTTGGAAAAGTTACAACATATCAATAGTTAGTATTAAAAGGTGGCCTAATTGGGAAAATATTTGAGAATGGGTGTTTTTGTACAATATAAAACATTTAAAATATGTGTAATTGTTGTTTGTTTTAATGAAATAATCTAACATTTATGATTCTGTAACCAAGGCTAGCCGGAAAGCTTGCTAATGTTTCGAAGAAAATAGCTGGCGCATGCAAATCTTAGTAGATTGCAACATTGCGCATACGTCAAACTTAAACAACTCATGTTCTAAACACTAGTATTTCTTCCATTACAAAAAAAAAAGATGTGACACTGAACTATTAGGAATTGAAACCTGACATAAAATACTTATAGTGAAAGGTTCATTCAGCACTGACACATTTTTCGCAGCGTCTCACACATGATTCAACGTTATGAAACTTTTCATTCATACCCTGCTTCTCCCATCTCATGTTTTTTTAATGCAAAAACATGTTCTGTGTGAACAGTGGCGGCTCCAGACAATTTTGATTGGGGGGGCAATGGGGGGGTCCTGGTCTTTTCAAGGGGGGTCTCATGAAAACCAACAAAAAATACAGTGCACATGGCTAATAACTGCATATTTCTGCTACTAAACAACAAAAACACCTTTGCAATGTAAACAAATGACAGGCTACATTTGTTATTCATATCCTTCACACTGCACTTTCATGTCAGGTATATTATGCATTTTTATTGACATTGATATTTTTACATTTATTTCCAGATAGATATTATTGAGTTTACAGGCTAAAGTGGTCTTGCTGTTGTAAACACTGTTGCTTTTGTAGAAAAAATATTTGCATCACATTTAAAATATAATTATATTTTAATTCATTTCTGAATTGTTTTTATTTTTATAATGATAATTCAGAGAATGAGAAATTCTGAATAAGCCTTACCAGTGTTGTGATAATTATTTTTACGTGTTAAAAATAAATAAGTACTGTAATATAATAAAAGTTTATTCAAATAACATAAAAAAAGACCAGACCCCTCGATGCCTGTGAAACTTTTCTCCCTCAAACAGCACGCTAGTGTTACTTCTACACTACAGGCTACACACAGCAATATAAACCACATATCTGCATGTTCTCACATCACATCGTTCTTGTAAAATAATAATAAGTAAATAAACACCAAAATCACTTCGCTGAGAATGAAACACCGCTTAGCAGCTGCCACGATGTTGAAAATATGCTCTAGCAATTAAAAAATGCGCGTGCAGCATGAGGAATCTTCCCGTTTGGATGAGGTCGTAGTCAGGTGAACGGTCATCATGTTGGTCATTTTATTTACGGCTAAATTATTATTAATAAATTGTACTAATATTATGATTGGGCGTGGGCAGGCATTCACAAAAGTTTATGTTATTACAAAAAAAATTGAGGAAATTTTGCTTTGACAAAAGGGCACTTAAGGGGCAAAGGAGCAGGCGCTCAAGTGAACCGGTTCTTTCGGACAATTCGATCAAATAAACCAGCTGAAAAAAAAATGGTTCACCGGTTCTTTTGCGCTCGATGTAATGCCGTCATTGGCGATGATTGCCCTTCATTCAAGCCTTTTGTTTGCCCGCGCTTATAACATTAGCAAAGAATCAGTTCAGAATCAATCACCAAAAGAATCAGTTCGGTTCAGATGCGCTCTGTGTCAGTCTGCTTCACGCTGAATCACGCATGCGCAGTTATCATCAGCTCATCGGTTCTCGTATCGGACGCGTCCGACAGAAACGGTTCTCGGTTCAGTGTATGAATAAATGTCGAAATAATTATTATTTATTATTGTTCTGCGTAGTTTGAAGAGAAACATTTTTGGATCTTTATCCCGAATATATATATTTTTTAATCAGGAAGAGGCTGGGGGGTCAAATGGGGGGTCAAGGCATTTTTTGGCAGGGTCTTGAGACCCCCCAAGACCCCCCCTGGCGCCGCCGGTGTGTGTGAATAGTTTCAATAACTAAACATTTAAGCACCTGTTAATGTATTGCATTGTAAAAAAATTGCATTGTGTTAAGTTTTTTGATTTACTCAAAAACCTGTATTAAAACACCTTCTTGCTTTTACCGACTGCATAATGTTTCAGTTTGTATTTGACCAGAGGCTGAGAAACCACTCATATAGCCGGAACGTATGAAAATAATCAGACTTTATTTTATGTCCAAACCTTTTCTGCACTGCTGGGAATGAGCCGGACTCATTCTTGTATGGCTCTCCAGCATCACAGGGTCAATAAACTGGGCCAAGCTCTCACAGAGAGCTGCTATGGGCAGACACTGACACCCCACAGAATCCAAACTCATTTTCAACATTTGCAACTTGACAAAATGAAAACAAACATCAAAACGAAAAAACAAAAACCAAAATCCACAAATCATGCTACCTTTATATTGGCAGGGTTACACGGAAGTAAAAGCTGACACCTAAAATGCCCATTGCATGTCAGTATGACAATACTATAACACGTGCAGTAATAAAGTAAAACCAGAGTAAGAAAAGGTTATATGATATTAGCATCGGCGACAGAGCAAATTCAGTCTAATTCTACAGGAAATTTGAAGAGGTAGATCAACTAACATCCAGTTCATTATTGCTGATTTATGACTGCTGTCATACATCACTGACCAAACATCAACCAAAGATATTTCTGTATGAATATTCATATTTAAATGGCATATTAAGGTGCAGGATGTTGTTCAGTGGGGAACAGGAAGTGACCTCATATAATGCCATACTGGGCCAGCTCGTGTAACTCCAGGTGACTGTACGCCTCCCACGGACAGATCACATTAAAGTCTGTGAGGCAGAAAAATATGATTACACATAATCTCAAATCACTTAAATATATAAAGAGGAGTATATAATAATATTGTTTTGGCTAAAAATTGTACATACCAGTTCCCAATCCCTCCATTCCAGGAATATCTTCACCAAATCTAAGAATAACAACATTGACATTAGCACAGATACAACATGCAAATCTATAAAAGATCCAAATAAATAAATAATAAAAGGATAAAAATTAGTTGTACCCAATGACACCCTTTTTGGGTGGCTTGCTCTTGAACTGGCGTGTAGACCTCTGTTTGAATTTGGGCGGGCCCTTGTGGGGGGTGCCGGGCGCCATGGCCCGTGTAGCAACCTTGCTGATCGCTTTAGGCTTGGAGACATCCATATTCACAAGACCAATAGAAAGCACTGCTCACTGAATCGATGATGATCTGTGAGAGATCGAGGCGATGAGACTATTAATCTTTTGTTAATCTGTAGAAGAAATGCAGTGCAAGATATTCCAGCTGCATTGCATTTCCACTAAAGATTAATAAAGATTAATCAAAAACCTATTATAATTATTACATTTTTTATGATATTCAAACCGGAAATAGTTTCTAGGTGTCACCGGAACAAAAGACTGTGTCTAATAATGATTAAATCCCAGTGTCCAGACATGTGATAACGAAGGAGGTTCCTTTAATCCCTTTCATAATGATCAAGCCCCCCTGTAATCTGCTCTCAAGAGGGTTTCTCATTTAATCTCATTAGATGAAGGTCAGTGCACAATAAGCAGAACGTGCATGAAGTCAGACTCTTCCTTTTATTCGATAAAACACACAAGTGTTCAAGAGTTCAATGCTTGTTTACTGTTCAGCAACACAGTTTACTGTTGCAGTTGGGACAATGGCTTGAAACAGATCTGGACACTTAAGATGTCTAAACATCTTGCATTAGATACAAAATCAAGTGTCTTATCTGCATCTCAAATACAGCAGCATATTTTCTCTTGACTAAATATTCATCATTTTTGCTTAATGTTTTTAACCAGGTGATTTTTAGTAGATGAATGAAGTCAATTATCCTAAAGTTCACATTAACGTCCTGTACACAAAGATTGATAAGATAACTTTGCATATAATATTAGTGTTCACACCAATGGATGTTAGAAGCTTTAAATGCAGATTTAGCTTGCACTCTTTAAAATTGGAGTTGATTCTGATTGTCTGTCAATGTTTTTTATAGTTTTTAACATCTAAAATAAATAAATAAATAAATCGCTCTTAAAGTAATTCCAGTATGTTCCCTTGTACCATTATTGATATATCTCTAAAGTGAACTTGTTATTGTTATAGAACTAGAATGATTATTAAAGCTTAATCGTTGTACAGTAGCTGTTGACCCACACCGAATATTAATATAGCCTATGCAAACATGTATAATTCATATTAAATGAGTATAACCTTTAGGCATAATTGCAACTACATTACAAAACATTACAAATCATTTCCATCCTACATGTTCTGATATTTCTAACCAGACGCACTCACCTGCTGCTCTTCTGTTTCTGTCTCACATGTGTCGAGGGGGTCAGGATGCGGCTCTCTGTCAACACACACTTTCATCAGCTCTTAAATAGTTCTGAGCATCATAAGATGATTAAACCTGCAAATGATGGTCCTTCCTCTTTCCAAAACAATCTAGCTGTCATCAGCCCCCTGAAAGGTGACAGGATGCAACATTCACATGTACAGATGCATGTATGAGATTAATCCTGTTTGTTTTCCATACTTCATGCAATATTAGATTAGACAAACAGTGCTTGGTTAATTTAGATTAGGAATTGTGTTTTTGATTTTGCTTCATTTATTTAAATATTATTTATTCACATAAGTGTGGGACCACAAGTGAAAGTATCAAAAGTGAGGAAATATAAAAATACAATATATATAGATTTATTTTAAATATTTAAATTTTTCCATTATTTTATATCCTATTTCTTATGACTTTATATGGCAATTCAAAACTATATATGATAACATTGACTTTTGAAATGCAATACTGATAAAAGTTGCACAAATTACCTTTCAAGCTATGGCATGACTTTAAAAATGTCATAGTTTAACTAAAACATAGATAAAGCCAAAGGCCTCATAGTCATAACAATAATATAATTTATGCACATCTTCAGCAGATCACGTGTTCACACACACGACATGTCCAGTGTGATGTTCTACTTTCTGAATCGCCCGTCCAGACGTCCCGTGTGTGCTGTGAGTCCTCAGTTCAGTGTGATCAGCAGCCTGTCAGATAATCTCTGTATCTCTGTTCATTCAGAGATAGATTAGCATGCCCCTTCAAGCAGACAGACACCCAGCCACTAACTCAACTGCAGTATCAGGTGACTCACACAGCTAAAGATGGATGACTAAAACAGGAAACATATTGTAAAAGCATATTTATACAGTGTACATCTCATAGAGACAGGTGCTTGTTTAAATAAAAAGTCTATAAAAATATGTTTTATAATCACACACACTACACACCAGACAGTCAATTTTATGAGCTACAATGTGAAATAATATGTAGTGACAAATATTTGACTCTGGATCACAAAACCACTCTTAAGTCACTGGAGTATATTTGTAGCATTAGTAGTAATACACTGTGGGTCAAAAATCATTAGTCTATTAATAAGTAAAGATAATGTTCCATTTAGATATTTTGTAAATTTCCAACCATAAATATATCAGAACTTAATTTTTGATTATATATATTATCAATATTCTTTGCTAAGAACTTCATTTGGACAACTTTTTTCTCAACATTTAGATTTTTTTTTTTTTTTTGCAACCTCAGATTCCATATTTCCAAATAGTTGTATCTCGGTCAAATATTGTCCTGTCCTAACAAACCATATATATTAAAGGAAAGTGTATTTATTCATGTGTAATACTCAATTAAAAAATCAAAAACAAAAAAACCTTATGAATTGTTTTGTGGTCCAAGGTCACATGTTACAATGATGGTTACAATTAAAATAAAAAGCATCATACTATTGGTTGTACTTGAGAGATTAATATTAATAATAATAATAATGTAGCAGGCACAGAGCTATATAGAGATCAAAGTATGACAGACACCTTTGCTTTGAAGCAGTAAGTTATCATCTAGAAACCACTCAGCACACTGACGTTCATCACAGTAATAAAATCAAAATACTTTATAAATGTGTTTTCTGACACATATGCAGGTGGGGTTTAAAAATATATTAATACAATTTGTTATGTACCATATTTTAAAGAAATTTCATAGGCTAAAAAAAAAATATTTGATAGGTTATAAAAAAAACCCCCAGAAAATATTATAATCAGAACGATCTTTTTTTTTTTTTGCTTCATTGTATACACACAGACAGCAAGCAAGACAATGACTAGAGCCCATAATCACTGGATCTTACAATTTAAATAATAAGTACTTAGCGCCACCGTCTGGCGAGATTAGAAATAGAACTTCATAAAACAGAACAATAGAAAGCATTTTGTATTTTAGCATCATATTTAAGTATTATTCATGTGTAGGTATTACATTTACATGCTCAAAGTAAACTTACTTAAGATCATAAACATGCATTGTAAAGTATTGCCTCGTAGATATTTATTACACAATTTTAAAATTACACATAGTTTATAATTGAATCACCTAAACATATATATTGTATATAATATTTAACATCATCATCATTCATTTACAGATTTACACTGCCTTAACCACAATGGTCAAAATTCAGTGCCTTCAATATGTTCAGTGCCTTTATAAATTAAAGATGTGAAACCACAGAAATCAATACATTAATCACACATTTAAAGGTTTATAGCCTAAATCATATGCTGCTTAATATTACTATAACATGCACTTACTAAATCATTTCCAAATTATCAATTTCCAGAATAATACTTCTGAAATTAATCACAGATTATCAGTGATCAGAGGAGATTTTACACCGAGCAGGAGCTATTTCTCATTAAAAGCCTGACCAGTGTCTGATCCCTGCTAAATCCCACTCAGAACAGTTATAGTGTAATAGTTAAAAAATACACTTCGGGGAGCATCCATCCATCTCATCATCATGAAGATCATTCTCATCAAACTTGTAATTTTGCCTTCATCTTTACCTTTTACTGTTCTGTTTCGTCATATATCACTTCTCTCCCATGTCTAGTTTGAATGAGGCATGCATTAGTTGAGTCTTCACCCAGAGTTTCATTCACTGTTGAAACATTGAACATTTTGCTTTACAGACCAATGTATAATAAAACAACAGTAATGTTTGGTTTTATAGCATATAGCAAGGAATCATTATAAAGAAAAAAAAAAGATTCTGCATAGGGACACTTACTTAAACCTAATGTTCAAAGCACAATACATTAAGAATAATAATATTTATAATTCTCAAATCTCATTTGCAATGCAATGTCTCTTGACCATTTCTTTTGTTGTTGTTCTGATAAAATTTTCACAAGCAAATTGTACATTTTCAAAACTCTTAGTACTAATCTTAGAAACAAATCATATATTTTTTTTAAACATTTCAGCATATTTTCAGTTATGTTTGTACAATACACAAAAGCACAAAGTATTATTTCAATTGATTTTTTTCTTCTTCTTCCTCTAAAAGTAACATTCACAGTTACTGCCTTTATAATGTATGGTCAGATATTATTCTTATTTGTGGGAACTGCAACAAAGTGATGTAATATGCATATTGTTGTGTAAATACAGTACAGTTCTTCACACTCCAACAAGAACATCACAATTGTATAGTTTGATGTTGTGGCACAAACAAACCATTACATGTATGATCTTTAGGAATCTGAACTATTTGATTGCATTTATTTATACAGTGACAGTTTGACTTCTACCTAACTATAAAAGTATATAGAAATATAAAAACATTAGTACTTTTTACTCACCCATGTCTGTTTCTAAATGCGTGATCACTAGAAACAGAAAACAAGTATTAAGTTATAAAGGGTTCATAACATGATCCATCAACAATGAGGTCAGATTTAAATATTATTCACCACTTGAAGACCAACAAAACACAAAATCAGTTGACATACCTCAAAGTAATCTATAATGAACTTTATGCATATAAGAATTCATATATGCACTGTGCATTCATTCATTGTTTCATTCTTTAATAATTTCATAAGGCTATATTAAACAAAATTCACCTTTTGGTATCTTCTGACTCTGCAAAAGTTCATCAAGTTCTAAAAACAAAAACAAAAACAAAAAACTATCAAAATATATGAAACCTCTCTCATTTTATTTATAAATAAACAGAAAGTGTGTTCATTGTTTTGCAGAGCAAAGCAGAGTTCATAGTTAACTATATAAGTGATAATCCACAGCTATTTGTGCAGATGAGTTTAATGTAAAGAAACCCTCGCTACAAAACTGACCATGGTGTATTTTCCTGTTCTCAGTCTTTAGTTTTCTGTGTCCTGAAAAAAAAAGTTAGAATAAAGACAAAACAACGTTAAATAGATATGGACAGTTGTTTCCTCCAGGAGTAATACATTTATAAGGTAATTAAACACAGAAATGCTCCCAAAATAAACATTTGTTTCTTTAATTACACACCTGCATGTCGTTCCAAACCCATAAGACCTTCGTTCATCTTCAGACACAAATTGAGATACTTTTGATTAAATCTGAGAGCTTTCTTACCCTCCATAGACAGCAACGCAACTGACATGTTTTATGGCCCAGAAAGGTAGTATTTTTACTCACACCGGAATATAAACAAAGGCTCGTTCAAGATCCCCCGTTGCAGAGGGTGGTGACGCGATGGTCTGCCCAATCAGAAGCCATGCTACAGGCTGCTCTTTATGACGTAGACTGGGACATGTTTCGAGCAGGTTTATCTGACGTCAGCGAATTCACGGATGTAGCATTAATCTTTGTAAACACGCTAGCCGAACAAGCTACGGATACAATAACTATAAGGACATTCTCAAATCAGAAACCGTGGGTGGACAGATCAATCCGTGCAGCAGTAAACAAACGCACTGCTGATTAAAATACCAGTCTTCTGTCAGGAAACATGAGCGAATACAAAGCATTGTGCTATGCTCTCCAACACACAGTAACCATCGGTGGTTCCCACCTCATTCAAAAAATCTGTAATATTCCCTGTGCCTAAGAACAATAAACCCTCTTGTCTGAATGACTATCGTCCAGTTGGCCTCACATCAATAGTCATGAAGGTCTTTGAGGGACTGGTTAAAAACGTCATCTGCTCCTCCATACCAGATATTTTGGACCCTCTTCAGTTTGCCCAAACAGATCCACTGATGATGCCATCTCTCACATCCTGCACTCTTCTCTCACACACATTGACAGCAATAACAGGAACTACATAAGGCTGCTATTTATTGACTATAGCACAGCTTTTAATACTATAGTCCCCTTAAAGCTAGCTTCTAGACTCATGGACCTCTGCCTAAATTCTTAACTCTGCAACTGGATTCTTGATTTCCTGACCGGCAGACTTCAAGTGGTGAAAGTAGGCCAGTACACCTCCAACTCCATCACCCTGAACGTAGGAGCCCCACAGGGCTGTGTCCTGAGACCCCTGCTCTACTCTCTCTACACACATGACTGCATGTCTTCGCACAGCTATACATCTATAATCAAATTTGCTGATGATACTGTGGTTCTGGGCCTCATTCAAAACAATAATGAGACCGCATACTTGGATGAGGTAGAGAAAATAACATCATGGTGCCAGAACAACTGTCTCTTTCTGAATGTGAGCAAAACTAAAGAACTGATTGTGGACTTTAGAAAGAGACAGCAGCGGCCCTACACTTCTCTTATGATCAGCAGGACCCCTGTGGAGAGGGTGAGCAGCTTCAAGTACCTTGGTGTAAACATCTCCGAGGACCTGACTTGGACTACTCACATTCAAACACAGGTAAATAAAGCCAGACAAAGATTGTACCATCTGCGACAGCTGAGGAAATTCAGGGTCTCACCAGCAATCCCGAAAACTTTCTATTCAGGGCTATAGAAAGTGCATTGACTCAGTGTATCTCAGTGTGGTATGGGAACAGCTCCAGTCAAGACTGCAAAGCCCTGCAGAGAGTTGTGCGCTTAGCTAAGCGCATCTCCGGGTCTGCTTTCCCCTCTCTGCAGGACATCTACCTCAAACGCTGCAGAAGCAGAGCTGCTAAAATAATCAAAGACTCCACCCACCCCAGTAACCATCTTTTCACTTTGCTGCCATCTGGTAAGCGCTTCCATAGTCTGATGGCAAAAACCAAGAGACTCAGGAGGAGTTTCTTCCCCCAGGCCATCAGGCTCCTTAACTCTAAACCAGCCTCTTAACATCTTAATATCTCCACTTAATGTTCACTTTATCAGTAAGATATTCATCATTCACTACCTCACATTGACACACTGACAGTGTCAACCTGTTTGCACATTTGCCTCTTGTACATTCCTGTGTAACTTAATATTTAAGACTACAGTTTACTTCCATGCAATATACATCATTTTTACATTTTATTCTTACATTTTAATTGTTTACTTTATTAAATTTTTAGATAACTATATTTATGTATATTTTCATCCGTGTTGTTTTCTTTAATAATTGCACTTTCCATGGAGCGGACTTGACTCACATTTCACTGCTGGTTATATATGCTATATATAATTTTATATGTGACGAATAAAAATCTTGAATCTTGAATCTCTTAGAAACACCACTGCAAGTGGACTAAGAAATGCATAAAACATGTGACTCAAGCTCAAACACAAGAGTTTTACCTATGTATTTATGAATGATCACAGCTATCAGTACTACATTAAAACCACCGAGCACGACTATGACTGGAAACTGGATGGCTGATTTCCTCCAAAGTTGAAACATATTACCTGTAAATCAAAATAATGAATTACACTGAGCACACTGTCCAGTCAAACATTTATTTCTGTTTGATTAAGAATGATTAATAATGTAAACAATGTGATCGTGGTATAGAACATACATACACAGTAACGACTTGTAAATGTATAGTACACATTTACCTAAAGCAATGAATTGATAATCAGTTATTCAGTCCATCTGAATAAAATAATCATAAAAACAGTGCTTACTTGAGGTGATAATCAGTGTCTCCAGCTTGTGATTCTTCAGTCTGATTCTGCAGTGAATCTTGCGGTGCTTCTCATATACAGTGACAGTGTGTTTCACACTGAATCCATTTTCATTTCTGCGTGTCTCTGCAGTTTCTGAACTCAAAAAGGTTGTTTCAGTTAGCATCCACTCAAGAACAGGTTCAGGATACCAACCTTCAGATTCACACTGAAGACGAAGTAGTCCTATGTAATCAAATCCATCTACAGTGATCACTGGAGGACGTCCTACAACTACAGACCAACATTTTTTTAGTACACAGTTTTTGTTTTGCTGAAAAACCATATCACACTCTAAAACTGCTGATTTATTATTATTTTTTTTAACCCAAGAGTTCAATATCAGGTTGTTTGACACACACACACACACACACACACACACACAAAATTCTGAATCTGTGAATCTGTCAATATTTACCCAGCAGTGAGTTGCCAAATAACCCAATAACTGTCCTATTATCCCAGCAGTTAAGAACGAATAAATGAAAACATCCACCAATTACTCACCTCCAACAGTAAAATTAACAGTGGTCTCAATAGACCTGTATTCGGACTGAATAGAACACTTATAACGTCCTTCATCAGAGGCTTGGACAGATGAGAGTTTGAGTGATACGTTTCCTTTCTGTAATTCTTCATGATTCAGTTTTGTTCTCCCTCTGTAGGACTGACTCTGATTTGTGTTTCTGTCGTCATGATCCTCATAGAGATGCACTAGTTCTGAGTCGTTCCGATCAGATCTAAACCACTCCACTCTCGTGTCCACAGGATTGAGGTTGAATTTGACTGAACAGGGCAGAATAACATCTTCACCAGCTAAAGCAAATACAGGATCTGCAGGTCGCACGAAATTATGGTCCTCTGTAAAAGAGAAAAGGAGCAGAACTGAACTGCATGTCAAAAAGGTTACGTGTTCTATGGATTTACAACAGTTAAAATACATTGAAGAATCTTTCTCATGTGACACTTTTCCAAAAAATAAAAAGCATGTTAAAGTGACATTTGTTCATCTTTCATACTTCGGCTCTGTGTTCATTCAGCTGATGATTCATTAATTACATTAAGCTAAAATCTTTCTGCTTGCACTTATGGATTTGATTATTTGTCATGTGGCTTTTTGTAACATTTGTACATTTGTTTGTTTAGATTTTAAATATCATTGCAAAAAGGATAATGCACCAGACGTTACTGCAAAATTAATCTCTAGCCTGTACAGCTACACTGTACTTTGTCCCTAACATAAGTTACTTATTAAATCTCCTTCCCTCTTTATTTTACACATGAATACACACTTCAGCCCTTCAAATATTTACCTGATCTTGAATCTGTAGCTCCACTAATAATCAGGACAGTCAAACAAATGAACTTCATCTCTGTATGACACGGATGCTAAAAGAAGACAAAACATGTCAGAAAACACGGAAGGCTTTTTTTTTTTTACATAACACACACCCAGAAAATCGAAATTTAGTGAATCTTAGTCAATCTATGTACCTTTATAGCTATGATTTTTATCATGTAAAATGTTCGATTTCACTTAAATATTTTATAGCTATGATGAATTTATGTGAATGAATATGCTCTATGAAATATATGAAAATGTCATATTCTGTCTAGCCACTCAAGATCAGGTTCAAGATACCAACAGATTCACACTTCATCAAGACAAAGTCAAATGAAATACTCCACACACTATATCATGCATAAAAACAAGTTGTTACCCATACATATTGTTGGAAACTCAGAAGCGAAGACCAGGAGACTCTTGGGTAATCGTGATTGAGGAACGCACTGCGTGGCACTGTAGTCATCAAAAAGTCTAATCAAACCAATGATACTTTGGAGTTATATACATTCCAGTGGGAGGGATACATACAGTAGAGGTGGAGACAATCTAACCTATAGCATGTAATTGAAGTACAGGAATCAGCCCACATTTTCCCAGCCTTGATTTCATCAGCAATGTCTTAAAAATACATAGGTGCTTCTTCAGTTAGCCTGACAGTATGGCCAATACTTTCACATTACCAAAAAGACAGCTGTGCCTTGAGCTTCCTTTAAATTGGGACCCTGCACTAAAGTCACGAAGTGTATGAAGACAAAAGGTTAATTTCTCAGACACCTGGGCTTCCTGATTTGATCTTTTAGAAATGTCATCTTTTTTTTTACCTCAAAATGTAAAATACAATGTACATAACCGTATAGTTTATATACTATTACACTGGAACCTAGATTTAACATTTTATAAATGTGAAGCCCCACAGTCCCCCCTTTCAGAGTTCTAATAACTCTCACATAATACAAATTTAAACCTTCATAAGTCCATTCTATGACCTATGTTTGTTAACATAGGCAACCTACAGTCATGTAACTGGGAAAGTTTACAGGCACATATAACTTATTCTGCATCTTTGGTGTAATAGTTCTTTTTAGAACCAAAACTGTTGACACATTAAACTTGGATGGTAACATGTTGTGGAAACTATATGATCACACAGAAAACCATGTAGCATATGAGTTGAAGTCCTGAAGTCCATGGCGCCTGAATAGCCGTAAAGTCTGTTTTCTGTAGTCCATTTCCCACGTAGATTCACTCAGATGACTCTTGGTCCTCATGAAGCTTGTTCATGGATGTCTGAGTTGATGCTTTACACCAGGGTGCTGCTTATGGAGATGACATCTCATGCACACACACCTGCAGCACAAGAAAACAAAGAAACAGCAGACCAGCAGGATTCATGCATAGACATTTTTTTACTTCTGTTGATGGTATATCGGTTTTAAGTCTGGTGATCGTATATTGTTTTTCTTCAATCTAGTTTTAAGTAATTTGAAAGCTATGGACCAGTGAGGTGGGGATAAAACTAATGTTATGGGAAACTTATAAGGAAGTCTTTACCACAGGGTTGACCCCCGAGGCCTGTTTTACTTCGGTTCTTCTCTGGACTCCTCACTGATCTGTGTGTGTCCTAGTCTGTCCTGTAGCTGTTAATTTCTCTTAATGTCTTCTTTTTTTTCCTACATTCTTTCATCCAGTGTCCAGTTTACCACAGTAATGACAACTGCTCTACTTCTTAGGACTTTTAAATTTCTGTCAGTTCTTTGTGTTGACCTGAAAGGATGCTGCTGGAATCTTTACTCTGGCTTTAACATCAGAGTCTCTTTATCATGTTGCGAACAGTGGTGTCAAAAGTATTGGCATTCATTACTCAAGTAGAAGTATAGATAATAGGGTTTAAAAAGACTTTTGTAGAAGTTGAAGTATCAACTCAAGCTTTTTACTCAAGTAAAAGTGTAAAAGTACTGGTTAAAAAACTACTTAAAGTATAAAAGTAAAAGTAATGTAAGGGAAAAATGCCATTAAGAACAAAAGCTTGGGCCTTGCCACACTTGCCTATTGTGCACTACCCCACCTCCTTGAATAAACATTTTTATAAAGGCCATAATGACTATGTTATATTAAAATGTTCATGTTGAAAAATTTGGGATGCACTAGGCTACCTGTTTCAGCCGCATATATGCCCATTGAAAATGAACGCATTTTAGTACAATTCAAATACATTAAAGAGCGTGAGATATGATGACTAGTTGCCAATAAGTATTATGGTGCAAAAAGTCAAACTTCAGAGGCATTTCATCAATAAGCTTTAATGGAATGTAAATGTACATCCAAGCTTAGCTGTAGGAATCTGCGAGGGGAATGGACAAAAACAGTGGTGCAGGCTTAGTAACAATTACACTTGTATGGTTGTCTATATACAATAAACACAGTGCTGTCAAAATAAATGATCAATCCAAGTGATTAATCAAAAACTAAAAATGAAAAAATTACTCATTATCCTGATACCTTCTTGATTGATAGCTTCCTGTATTCGCTACATACGTCTGCTATGTCCAGTGTTCGGGGGATAACGAGTTACAAAGTTGGTAAAGCCTAGTTATCACAACATTGTCAATCATGTCAATCGCAAACGATAATTTATTAAAACGTCTCGCTACCAAACTACCTACAGTAGCTTAATTTGTGGAGGAGGAAGAGTAAGCAACCATTTGGTAAATGAGCCAGTGAGAAATAATAACTTTTAAGTAGGGTGTTACAAACCCTTTTTAGTCTAGAGGAAATAAGGGGTGCAACACTAAAACATTGAACACGTACTGGAAAACACCTCACACACAAACAGATCTAGTGTAAGAAAGATGATAGTTTATTACAATGAGAATCAATATGACAACGACACCTCAAAGTAATTAATTATATACACCATTTTTGCAAACCAAAGAAAAAGGTTGACAAATGAAACAAGGGTAAAGAGAAAAGAACTAGACCATGCCAAATCAAAGAAATAAGTAAAGCCAAAAAAACAATCTTACTAGAAAAACATAATATATATTCTGACTAAATTTACAGACAAAAAAACAAAAAGATCTTCAGCGTCAAAGACACCCTAAATAAACTACTCTTACTAACAAAACAAAAAATACAAAGTGGCACAGGTCACTAAACTAGTGTTCTAGACACAACTGATAACTCAGTGTAGCACATGTATATCACGTGATATCTCAGCTGTTCTGTTCTCTTCCCCGTTTAATACCAGACCAAACCAGCAGAACAAAATAAACTGTGAAATACTCACAGAGAAAAGAGCTTCAAACAAATAACATAGGACGTAACATAGGGTCCATTGCCTTTTCGATACTTTTAAAATGGTACCCGGCGCCTAAACGTTGCCTGAACCGATAGTTTAAAAAAAAAGAACCTAAAAAAAAAAAAAAACTATGGATAACTTTAAAAAACATTACAAATATTTAAAATAAATCCATAGCTTTCACCTTGGATGCTCTCATTTCCCAAGTTGTGCTTCCCTTAATCTAAGGCTAATAAATGTATTTCACAATCTGGGTCATTATTTAATACAAAACCACACATAAATATTTCTACTGTATCTCTTTCACTCTCTCTGATATTAAGTTAAGATGAGTGGTGTCTGTCACTGTCTTTAATCAGTTCTGTGAATGACTGTATGCTCATTCTTTATAAAATAGCAACAATGTCGTTTTTAAAATACAGTACTGTGCAAAAGTCTTATGGAAAAGACAAAATAGTATTTTCACCCCAAAAAAGGGATTTAAGCCAGTTATTTATATCTTTTGCTGTAGTGTGTCAGAAGGAAATATCAGTTTGCCATAAATTAAATAATAATCTAGTGCGATTTTGAATGCACAAGCAGTTTGACAACGGCAAAATGAATGTTTAATGTAAACTGATATTTTCTACTGACACACACTACAGCAAAATATATAAATAGCCGAACACCATTATTTTAAGTGAAAATACTAACGTGCCTAAGACTTTTGCACAGTAACTAGTGTATGTATAAAGTACATATGTTTAAATTAAGTATATTTAAAAAAAGTGTAATTAAAGTACGTGTTCGTTCATATGTGTTAAGGGCTAGATTTTCACTGGAGGAAACGGCTGTTGTTTGATGAGCGGTGACAAGCGAAAACTTTACAGTAGATGAGAAACCAACTGCTCCCTCGTGACCTTTTGTAAACTGTATTTATGACAAAGAACTGCACAGATACGGATATTAGTTATACAAGTTAGATCTAGGAAATGGCAAGGCTCTTCTGTACTCAGCTACAAGGCCATCTCACCAGATGCAGACTAATGGTCCCTCGTCATCTAACAAATTTTCAGGATCATCAATTATTCCACTGTAAGTTACAGCTGACTGACAAAACCTTTCAGTGTTTTCACTCACAGTTTATTTTTTCCTTTGCACACAGTTAGTGATTCTGGACCAGTCTATTTTGGGTCCCATGATATTCTTTAGAATTTTCAAAACATCTCTCAAAACGCCTTTACTTGCATGTTGTAGTTCGGAAGTAACAGCAGACTCAAAACTGTTGAATTCAGATTCAGTTAGAATTTGTGACATCAACTGTGTGACTTATACTAATGACATGTCATAGACACATTTTGCTGATCAATGCTCTTCTAAATTCAGAAAGATTTGTGTGTACTCAGTGTGTAAAGATGTGTCTTCAGACTTTGACTGTCATAACTGGCATTTCATTTGAAGGAAGTTAAAAGATGAAGTACTATTCACTACAGTATTTAAAAAAACACGATCACACTTGGAACATGGTAAGTCTCTTTTTATTAAGATTGCAAACATTTCCTGGTATACCAGCTATTGACTTACTGCAATTAGTTAATTAATGATTATATTTTTAATGCAAAAAAAAAAAAAAACATTTAAAACATCTTTAAGTGCTGCATAAAATATGTTAAAACACTGTAATGTACAGTCAGTTCTATAACTATACAGTTCCAGATTGAAGCTGATAAAAAAAACTGTATAAATAAAAGTAATTAACAGTTTTGTCTTGGTCTGTAAAGTCCAACATGTCCTCCAACCAATACGCTTGTATATGTCGTTTGTCCAAATCCCTGAAATACGACCCATCAGAGCGTATACTACAATTGCGCCCCTATCGGCAAAAGTTCGTTTTCATATTAAATGAATTATGAGCTTCTAGAACTGATTGAAACTGTTGTGACCTCCTCACTGAACTCCTTTCCACAAATTGAGCAAAGAAGAAAAAAAAAAACAGCATGAATCACAAAAATAAATCAAAATCTTCATTGCATTGTCATGTTCTGTGAATTCTCTGAATCTTTGGAAGATATTATGCAATATAGATGATGATAACTTCAAACTCTGTGCAATTCTTCTCTGAGAAGAATTCTTCTTCTCCTTTCTGATATTGCTCAACTATTTTTCCAACACTCACATGATCCACACTCCAGGCTCCACACTAAGACTGTTCCACCCCATCATGTTGATGGACTAAATACCACTCAGTTCATTCCTTCACCTGAACCTCATTGTACAAGACACCTTTTTTTCTTCTGTGGATGGTATGATCACTAAAAAAAGAAATAAAGTTTAAAGTTATAAAGGGTCTATAGCAGAATTCATCTTAAGATCAGTAATAAGATAAATATTAAATCTTAAATAGTCACCAATTGAAGACCATTGAAACCAACAGGACTTTAAACAGATTACTTATTTTATAATTCACTGTAATGGATAATGATTTAATAAAACCAAAAAAAAAGAAAAAAAGAAAGAATTCATTTTGTGTTCAACATGTGACTGCTAGTCACTTTCTAAGTTCAGAATAAAGATAAGGAAAACATTACATTATTTTTAATTATCACTCATTTCGATTTATAGGATGTATTAACTGGTAACAGAATAAATAATAAAAATATACATGCATACAATATAAACATGCATTCATTATGTGTGTGTGTGTGTGTCTGAATTATCTGTTTGATCGGGTTCTGAAGAAAATTCAGAATAAAGGCAAGAAAAAACATTAAATAGCACTGCATGTGGTTATGTATGGTAACTGAAAAATAATTCAAATGTACATTTTATAAACATCTATTATAGGGGAGAAAATACTACAAATATATAAACAAAATATTACATTATTAGTAAAATAACGTAATAAAGATAAATTCAACTTGTATTCTAATTATCTTAATTTGTACTTGTTCGTCTTCTGAAGAAAATGCTGAATAATGGTGAGAGAAAACATCCCAAGGTTACGAATGTAACCCTAGTTCCCTTTCAGTCGGTCACGTTCGACGTTACGAATGGGATCTCGCCCGAGAGCCCAATCACCTTCGAGTGGTACAAAACGAGCCAATGGTACACAAAGTAACTTGGTCTGCGGAATTTGCATCGCGAGCTCCGCCCCGCAGAGCGGGTATATAAGGAGCAACGCGAGCAACTCGCATTCAAGCTTTCGCTTCGGAGCCGAGCACATCGCTTGCTGCAATCACCGGAGTGTTTACAAGCAAGAGCTGGTGTTGGTGTGACAGCGCGATTCAGCGGTTCGTCTGGGTTTCCTGCGACAGCTCCCGCGTTCCCCTGAGCGCTTCAACACCTCTAAAAGAGACAAATTTCTCTCACAAAAGAGATACGGGCCGATTTGCGTCTTTTAAAGATGTCATTTCGCCCGTGTGTTTCTGGGTGCGGTCGATATATCGCTCCTCGCGACGGTCACGATCGCTGTGTCACGTGTCTGGGCTTCCAGCACGCTGAGACTGCGTTCGTGGATGGCTCGTGTCCTCATTGCGGGGACATGACCATCTCGGCGTTGAGATCGAGACTCGATTACCTTAAAAGGTATAGAGTCCCCTCTGCCACACCCCGTTCTAGCTCTTCTTCTCGTAAGAGAGCTACTTCGGCTGGTGGCCAGGGTGATCTGAGGGTTACCGTGTGGGCTTCCCCGACGAGCGAACCTCCTCGGGCCACACCCCCCTCACATACGCCGCAGCCGGTTGAGTTCCCGGATGAGTTTGCTGGACCCTCTCAGGCTCCTGACATCTCATTCGGGGCTCGCGAAGAGGACCGTATGTCGATCGCCGCATCACAAGGCGGGCTTGAGTCCTCGGGAGATGAGGGTTCGGCTGCGTTGCCTCCCTCGGGAGTGCCAGCGTTGTCCGAGTCCGATCCCGAGCTGACGGCCGTGCTTTCCCGGGCAGCGGAGAGCATCGGGCTTGAGTGGAATCCTCCACCCTGTCCCGAGCGCTCAAGGCTGGATGATTGGTTCCTGGGGCTGCTCATGCGGATCGCCAACACCCCCCTCTGGTTCCTTTCTTCCCGGAAGTGCACCAGGAAGTAACTAGTTCATGGAAGGCATCTTTAACTGCCCGAAACCGTTCTGGTTCTTCCTCCGCCTTCACTGCCCTCGATGGCGGGGCGGCCAAGGGGTATGCTGGGATTCCCCCAGTGGAGCCTTCTGTTGCGATGCAACTGTGTCCACAGAGCGTCTCCGCTTGGCGTGGTGGTCCCAAGCTGCCCTCCAAAGCCAGGTCTATCAGGCAAAGCTGCTCCGGCAGCTGCACGAGGGCAGTGCTGACCCAGGGGTTTTGCAGGAGGCGCGCACTGCAACCGACCTCGCTCTCCGGGCGACGAAGGTCACTGCGCGCTCCTTGGGTCAGGTGATATCCACTTTGGTGGTCCAGGAGCGCCACCTATGGCTGAACCTGGCAGACATGAGGGAGTCTGATCGGGCTCAGCTCCTCAACTCCCCGGTCTCCCAGGATGGCCTTTTCGGCGACGCGGTAGAGAGCTTTGCCCAGCAGTTCTCTGCCGCCCAGAAGCAGTCTGAGGCCATCAGACACATCCTGCCCCGGCGGCCCTCTGCTGCTTCCACCCCGCCGCCGGCGCAACCGCCTCAGCCTGCTCGCCCCCCTGCGGCCTCCTCCACTCCCGCTCGGCCACAGCAGCAGCCTTCACCCCGGCCAGAGCGAGGAGATGGCCGCAGAAGGGCGGCGCAACCCGTCTCTGCCCCTAAACCTGCCAAACGCAAGGCCAAGCGGCGTTCCTGAGACGGGCGACCCGGAGTTGGAGACGTCAGCTCATCAGGAGATGGTAGCAGGACCACTCCTTCCCCCGGAGGAGAGGCCAGGGGAGAATCCTTTGTTCTCGTTTTCTTTTTGTTCCGCCACTGGCCCTGCGGCCGGTGGTACCCAAACCTTCACTAAAAGAGCTGTTTCCTCTACCTCCGGGTCCCAAGAGGCCACGAACGACAGCTGGCGACGTACTTCCTCGCCGCTCTCGTTCTCCTCTCCCCTTGCCAGTTTCCATGCAAAGACGGCTCGAGAACGCTTCGCCTTCTCATGCCCTCTTTGCCACTTGGAGTCAGACGAGTGCCCGCACTCCGCCCCCGCTAAGGGACGCTATGCCTCCCATGCCAGGGCTGTCTGCTCCACCACGCTGCCCCACTGTGGGTATGCCTGTAGTCCCCTTGACCCCGCTGGTTTGGTTCCTGAGAGCCTGGCTAGAGCTCCCCAGGCCTTCCCGCTGGCTCATCCGGACGCTCAGGCTCGGCTACGCGATTCAGTTCGCCCGGCGTCCCCCCAGGTTTCGGGGTGTCCACGCGACGATGGTGGGCAAAGATGCCCCTGTCATGCGCGCGGAGGTCGCGACCCTGATGGTGTCCGTATCCTCAACTACCTCGACGACTGGCTGATCCTAGCTCACTCTCGAGAGCGGTTGTGCGAGAACAGGGATCTGGTGCTCAGACACCTCGCCCGACTGGGTCTTCAGGTCAACTGGGAAAGAGCAAACTCTCCCCTGTGCAGAGGATCTCTTTTCTCGGTATGTAAATAGACTCGGTCGCCATGTTCGCGCAGCTTACGAACGAGCGCGCGCAGTCACTGCTGAATTGCCTGAGACAATTCGAGGGCAAGAGAGCGGTTCCACTGAAACTGTTTCAGAGGCTCCTGGGGCATATGGCGTCCGCGGCGGCAGTCATACCGCTCGGGCTACTCCATATGAGACTGCTTCAGCACTGGCTTCACGACCGAGTCCCGAGATGGCATGGCAACAGGGCACGCTCCGAGTGACCATCACTCCGGCCTGCCGCCGATACTTCACCCCGTGGTTGGACCCCTCGTTTCTACGGGCCGGCGTGCCCCTAGAACCGGTGTCCAGACATGTTGTTGTGTCAACAGATGCCTCTGCCACGGGCTGGGGTGCCATGTGCAACGGGCATGCTGCGTCAGGCTCCTGGACAGGAGCATGTCAATTGCCTCGAGTTGCTAGCAGTACGTCTTGCTCTGCACCGCTTCAGGGCCCTGCTGAAGGACAAGCACGTTCTGGTCCGTACGGACAACACTGCGACCGTAGCGTACATCAACCGTCAAGGTGGTCTACACTCCCGCCGCATGTCGCAACTCACTCGCCATCTCCTCCTGTGGAGTCACAAGCATCTGAGGTCACTTCGTGCCATTCATATTCCGGGCAGGCTCAATCGTGCAGCCGACGAGCTCTCACGACAGCAGTCTCGCCCCGGGGAATGGAGACTCCACCCCCAGTCGGTTCAGCTGATTTGGGAACACTTCGGAGACGCTCAGGTAGACCTGTTTGCCTCTCCAGAAAATTCCCACTGCCAGTTGTTTTACTCCCTGACCGAGGGCACCCTCGGCACGGACGCCCTGGCGCACAGCTGGCCGCTGGGCCTGCGCAAGTATGCGTTTCCCCCAGTGAGCCTTCTTGCACAGACATTGTGCAAGATCAGGGAGGACGAGGAGCAGGTCCTCATGGTTGCGCCTTTTTGGCCCGGCCGGACCTGGTTCCCCGAACTTGTACTCCTCGCGACAGCCCCTCCCTGGCCAATTCCTCTGAGGAAGGACCTTCTTTCTCAGAGACGGGGCACCCTCTGGCACCCACGTCCCGATCTGTGGAACCTACATGTGTGGGTTCTGGACGGGTCACGGAAGGTTTAGGTACCTTGCCACCTCAGGTGGTAACTACCATCACTTCAGCTAGAGCCATGTCCACCAGACATGCCTATGCTTTGAAGTGGAACCTCTTCATCACTTGGTGTTCTTCACGGTGTGAGGACCCCTGGAAATGCCCGGTTGGGTCAGTGCTTTCCTTTCTTCAGGAGGGGTTGGAACGAAGACTGTCTCCTTCCACCCTCAAGGTCTATGTGGCTGCTATTTCGGCTCACCATGACCCCGTTGAAGGTAAGTCTCTTGGAAGGCACGATTTGATCATCAGGTTCCTGAGAGGAGCAAGGAGGCTCAATCTGCCTCGCCCTCAGCAAGTCCCCTCTTGGGACCTCGCAGTGGTTCTATCAGCACTGCAGAGAGCTCCCTTTGAACCCTTGCTCTCAGTAGAGCTAAAGTTTTTATCTTTGAAAACTGCGCTCCTGATGGCTTTGGCTTCGGTGAAGAGGGTCGGGGACCTGCAGGCATTTTCAGTTGACGAAGCGTGCCTGGAATTCGGGCCGGCTAACTCTCACGTTATCTTGAGACCCCGGGCCGGGGTACGTGCCCAAAGTTCCCACCACTCCTTTTAGGGATCAGGTAGTGAACTTGCAAGTGCTGCCCCTGGAGGAGGCAGACCCAGCCCTGGCGCTGCTCTGTCCAGTACGTGCACTCCGCACCTACGTGGACAGAACTCGGTGCCTTAGGACCTCAGACCAGCTCTTTGTCTGTTACGGAGGCCAGCAGAAGGGAAAGGCTGTCTCCAAGCAGAGGTTATCCCACTGGATAGTGGATGCTATTGTCCTGGCTTATCAGGCTTGAGACCTGCCATGCCCCTTAGGGGTGAGAGCTCACTCAACTAGGAGCGTAGCTTCCTCCTGGGCGCTGGCGCCTGGCGCCTCGCTAGCAGACATCTGTAGAGCTGCGGGCTGGGCGACACCTAACACATTCGCAAGATTTTATAATCTCCGTGTAGAGCCCGTGTCCTCCCGGGTACTCGCCCCTTCGGGCCAGTAAGGACCTGCTCGGTGTCAATCCGCTTGCTGCGCCATTCCACTCCGCGGACTGGATGCGTGCACTATTCCCCTCAGGTGAGTTCCTCAGTCAGAACCCTGGGTTCCTCCAGCACTGTTGATGTCCAACGCTTGCGTACATGCCCTTTGGTCAGCCATGTGTGGGACTAGGTGCCTCCATGTGTCGTGATTCCCCTTCTGGGCAATCCCACGTGTGTATGTCCACAGTAAGTCTCTCCGCAGCATGTGTCTTTCCCTTGGCAAGCCCCTTGCCAGCTCTGTCGTTGAAACTTCCACCCTGCGGGCTGGGTACCTTAGAGTTCTTACGTATCACCACCTTGGTAGATACCTGCTTCTGTAAGTCCTCCCACGGGCAGGCAGCCTGCTAGCATATGTCCAGCTGGAATATGCTACCCAGTGTATTCTGTGCGAGCTATAGGCCCTCACTCGTGCTGGCCTCACGACAGGGTGCAATCACTCACACGGCTCGCTGGAAGACAGCCATGTGGCGTTTTGTAAGGGACCCCATTCGTAACGTTAAACGTGACCGACTGAAAGGGAACGTCTTGGTTACGTATGTAACCCTCATTCCCTGAAGGAGGGAACGGAGACGTTACGTCCCCTTGCCACATCGCTGTTCCGCTGAACGGCCGGGTCACTGGCTCGGCTCCTCAGCGAAGACTTGAATGCGAGTTGCTCGCGTTGCTCCTTATATACCCGCTCTGCGGGGCGGAGCTCGCGATGCAAATTCCGCAGACCAAGGTACTTTGTGTACCATTGGCTCGTTTTGTACCACTCGAAGGTGATTGGGCTCTTGGGCGAGATCCCATTCGTAACGTCTCCGTTCCCTCCTTCAGGGAACGAGGGTTACATACGTAACCTAGACGTTCCTCGAAGGAACGAGACGCTGCGTCGAACATTTTGGAGAAACACCTTTGGCAAGATCGACTCTGAATATCATGTGCAATCTGTCCAATGGAATGGTGTGACGTCATGGGTGGGGTGACGTACCGTCCAGGAAGCTATGAAGGCACGTGCTGCACAGCTGGCTTCAGCTTTGAATAGGAATGAAAGCGCCGGCAGGGGTGCCGGGAGTATGGCGATACGACACAGCGTCTCGTTCTTTCGAGGAACTAGGGTTACATTCGTAACCTTGGGATGTTCCTTTTCAGGAACTTGAGCTGCGTCAAACACTTTGGGGAACATTGTGCCCACGCTACCAGACTTCCAAATCCCTGCCTAGTATATATCCGAAGAGCACAGCTAAGGCCAGAGAACAGAAGAGCCAGGAGTGGCTCGCATATCTGTGTTGTAAAAAAGCGTTGCAGATGTCCAAGAGGGACACACCTGCTGAGAAGGCCTTTAAAGGCTGTCATACCCCGTGGAGAGTGAGCCTTGGCTCCCAACGGCGGGGGAAGACCAGAGGAACCATATGTAACGTTAATAGCTTCAACTATGCAACAACTAAGATTCTGCTTATTTGCAGGAAATTTCCCACTCTGGGGGGACCATGGCACACAGGCCGTCGGTCCGATTTTCTCCACAGGGCAGTTCTGTGGACATATGTGTCCAGCGCTCGAACTGGATGCATACAATTAGCTTCTTTTGGTCGGACTCCCAGAAGGGAGGAGGAGAGCAGAAGGCCTGCTGTACTATTGATTGTGGTGTGACAGAGGGAACTTTTGTAACATAACCCGCTCGAGGGTATAAAAGTGCTTTGGCCATGTCGGCGCAAAGTCTAGGTAGGTAGGAGCCAATGAAGGGGCCTACAGTTTAAAGGATCAGATGTGTATCTGAAATATCATGAATTGGCTTGAATGGAGCTTACACCTCAAAAACCACAACCAAGTCCCAGGGGGGAAAACGGCCTATAACATCTACCTGTCCAGGGACTGCGGGTGGAAATTAGAATTTTTTGCTATAACCTGGCACATGATATCTCTTCTTTTTCAGACTAATGTTTTTTCTGTGCATCGTCCCTGATCAAATAAAAAAATAAATTCAAATTCATAAACGTTGAGCACGTAAGTGCAGACATTACATTGGTGTTTCCATCTGTGTGTGGTTTGGTTCAGCTAACATACACACACAACACCAACACTTGAGAAAGCCTTGAGTCAATTTGCTTTCACCTTCTCTGTGCAGGCAATTTGTACCAAACACTAATCACTGCAACCTGCTGGAAATGGGCGGAGCGTAGTGTCTTTAAGTTTCTGAGTTGACAGCATAATCAAACACTGGCTGATCGCCAGAACACTTCAAAATAAAAGCTCATTTACAGCGGGCCTTTCCAACAGCCACCCCCAGATTTCTAAAGAATGAGGAAATGAGGATGAGTCTGAAGCCCAGGCAAATAGAACTTGATAAACCGCTTCCAGAAGTGATCTGCTATAAGTTGGCTATGACGCTAATGACGTCGACTCAATAGTTCACTTTGGGGGTATATCAATTGAGGAAGGGACGAATCAGGCCGCCCCATAAGGAGCGAATTAGTAGTAATAGGATCTGGGTCAGTAGCATCGGAGGATGTATAGCCCAGGGGTTTATCATCCCTTCAATCTCAATGAGCACAGTTTGAAGGGTTTCCTCTGGTATTGGTTGAGTTCTCAGTTTCAGGGAACGAATCTCCATTTCTCAACACCCACCGAAATGTGAGGCATGAGGCGGGTTGACACTGAAGTTAATCTGCCAACTGGCAAGTTGTTCCTGAAGCTTCGGAACTAGTTCAGCATATGTCTGACGCAGCTCCTTTTGCCCTCCTTTAAAATTGGTCCCTTGATCACATAAAACCTCAAAAGGTTTCCCTGGTCTGGGAAGGAGTCTTTATCGAGTCTTGGGAGAAGATCAATATACACAGCACGTGTAGTCATGCATTTGAATAGAATACCCCAGAGCTTCTCACTTCTACGTCCAATCTTGACTAAATATGGCCTGAAACAATCAATGCCAGTAGAATAGAAGGCAGGTTTAAATAGACGTAATCTGGCACGAGGCAGGTCAGCCATCCCAGGTATTTGTGGGGCTTTGCAAAACCTTTGACACACTGAACAATCTTTGCCTTGTACAAATTCAACAATGATTGCTTCCCTACCCTAAAGGATCCAGTATTTCCTACGCATCTCCCCCAGTATTCTCTCGGACCTGGGTGGAATAGCTTTGTGTCATAGTCCATAATGAGAAAGGTAGTGACTGGATGCCGGGGATCAAGGACAATAGGATACATCGACTAGGGCTCAATCTCTTCACAGTGGCGAAGACGACCTCCTATCCTTAAGAGTTTACTTGCAGCTTCAAGTTTGGGGGCAAGGCAAAGCAGTCGACTGTTGGTCTGTAGTAGTTTCCCTGCTGTAAGCTGTGCCATCTCAGTAGGAAAGCTTTCCCATTGAGCTTGCTAAAGGATTGCCATTTCAGCCTGTTGAAAGTCCTCAGCTGATACATTAATTCCATGTTCCCTAAGAGATTCTACAGTTGCAGTCAATAACTATTGGAAAGAGTTTAGCTCCAGCATCACGTACCTTTTCACCAGGCTGACTATTCTCCAGGATGTGTTTCTAAAAAGCAAAGACAGCACAACATGGGCTAATAGTGGTCCCAAAGGGAAGAGCTTGCCATTCATAGATTCTAGGCTCCACTTCTCTTCGTAGATCTCTCCATAAGAAACTGAGAAGGGGCCGATCCTCAGGAAGGAGTCTAACCTGGTGGAACATTTCTCTAATGACACTACTGATAGCGATTGAGTGTTCCCAGAATCTTAGTAGCAAAGCCAGTAATGTAGAAGTCAATGTTGGTCCTAAAAGTAACAATTCATTGAGGCTGTTCCCTTGAAACTGGAATGTACAGTTAAAAACCACTCAATGTTTCCCATTATGTTCAACCATATGATGTGGGATATAGCAGCTCATTTGAGTGTCTTCTGCTCCTGACTGCAATTCAGCAACATAGCCTACCTGCTCCAGTCTTTTAATCTCAGCCTGGTAGATTGCTGCTTGCTCAGGGGACTTACTGAGATGACACTCTAGACTTCTTAACTGAGGCATTACTGCTGCTTTAGGTGCACAAAGAGGGGGTATATTTTGGACTCTTACCAGTGGGGTAGCATATCATTGAATCCCATCAACATCAACTCTAGAAGTTCTTTGTTCCAATAGTTTCATTGACTGCTGGTCTTGTACTGATCGAGTATTCAATTTCCCGTCTCTCCAAGGAAGGACATCCAGTTGCCAGAGTCTTTCAAATTGTTGATGCAACGTAGCAGAGGGTGACCAACTTGTTGTGAACAGACATTGTGGCCATGTAAGAAGATGTTGCAATGCTTGAACTGGTCCTTGCATAATCCATCCAAGGAGAGTTCTAATTGCAGCAGGACCCCCTGGTGGACTCAAGCGAACTGGCTCAACTGGGGTAATTAAATGAGGGCAGTCAGATCCTATGAGCAAAACTGGATGAGCAGCTTCAATTTCTCGGAGGGGAAGTCCTTTAAGATGACGGTACCTTTTCCCTAAAGCCTTGACAGGATTACAGTGCACTCCAAGCCCCAATTCTGATGCAGTGAATGCTCCATTGATCTGACAGATCTTGTTTGGCTGGCAGGCTGGTGAAAGGTTAAAGAAAACAGCCGCCCCATGCAGGACCTTTAATTCTTGTCTGACTGTGCACAGGGGCAAGTCCTTTGGCTTACTACAGTATTTAACAAGATGGTTCTTTCTGAGCCATCATCCAGAATGGCTTAAGCATTCATTGAGTGATCTCCATTTAGAATGACTTTACATATCTTTAAGAGTACCTTACGACTTCCTGGGGGTTAGTCAATGAATAACACCTCATTGGCAGCCTCCCCCAAGACAGGGCTAGTACATGGATCTTCTCCTTCCTCTACTTTCTCCTTTTTTCATGCATTAACATCATGAAGAACAAGCAAGTGACGACAATTGCAGGTTTTGCAGAGCATTTTAAAGGAACACTCCGAGTTTTTGGTACTTTAGCTTATTCACAGTATCCCCCAGAGTTAGATAAGTCCATACATACCTTTTTCATTTCTGTGCGTTCTGTAAGTGTTATTTGAAGCACCCACCATTAGCCTAGCTTAGCACAAAGACTGGATGTAAATGGATAATGGTAGCATAGTAATCCCAATAAGTGACAAAATACCCACCGAAACGTGGGGCATGAGGCGGGTTGAAACTGAAGTTAATCTGCTAACTGGCAAGTTGTTCCTGAAGCTTCAGAACTAGTTCAGCATATGTCTGACGCAGCTCCTTTTGCCCTCCTTTAAAATTAGTCCCTTGATCACATAAAACCTCAAAAGGTTTCCCTGGTCTGGCTATAAATCATCTGAGGGAAAAACCAGGAAGGAGTCTTTATCGAGTCTTGGGAGAAGATGAATATACACAGCATGTGTAGTCATGCATTTGAATAGAATACCCCAGAGCTTCTCACTTCTACGTCCAATCTTGACTAAATATGGCCCATCACGAAGTATTTCGTTTGCTCTGAACATTTTACTGTAGACGACTATTTTGAAAAAATGCAAGTTGCCACACGGACCATGAAACGTGTGCTAAAGGATACAGCCATCCCATCGATAATAAAGACAGGACAAATTGGATCACCTGTTGCTGAGGTAAGTGTTCCGTTATGTTTTGAGATGACTAACATTAGCCATACTGTAATAGTGCCATGCTAATGTAATATAACCTTAGTAGTGACACTATTACGTGAATAGGGGCTCCGTGTATCCCCTTTATTGTTATTATTGTGTTGTCATGAACACACTGCTCATGATCATTATAACAAAATCACTTACTTGGTGGAGAGCTGACCATTAGGTTCACTCGGCATGGGGCGTTTCTTCCAGTTGATCTTGTCACAATGGCGGAAAAAAATGACAACTGCCGGGTGTATTAGGGCAGAGAAATCTTCCGTGGTAGTGACGCAAATATTTTGATTGTCATCAAGCCTTGACATTGATGGCAATACCCGATCCCATTCATTACAACAAAGGCACTCAGTTTCTGTCGGCATAGGTTGGCATGTTCCACATTTACACCACCAATCAGTGTTTGTTCTGATTCTCCCTTCGACATCAATCTGTTCGGCATCTTGTCTTACAGCTTCCAAAGTTTGTAACTCCTCGTCTGTGTATTCTGGCTCAAAACTATATGGTTCTGGATCTTGGTTTGATACACAGTAAAATTCCTCTGAGTCTGACAATTCCTCAAAGTCAGCCATGATGACGAGTCACGTCTAGCTAGTTAGTCACGTTTGTTTTGTTTACGGTCTCGTGTGCTGCACTAATCACTCCGCCCAAGTAGCCACTCTGCCCAAGTAACGTTAGCTGTGTTCCTACGCCTTGTGAGAATATAGTTCCCAGTATTTATACGATTAAAAATGGTCTCTGTCTCATATAGCCTTGTTATTTGTACACGTGTTGTTGTGTTGATCACAACGTGTAAATAGGAAAATGTTTGCATTATTTTGTCACTTATTGGGATTACTATGCTACCATTATCCATTTACGTTCAGTCTTTGTGCTAAGCTAGGCTAGCGGTGGGTGCGGAAAAATAACACTTACGCACAGAAATGAAAAAGGTATGTATAAACTTATCTAACTCTGGGGGATACTGTGAATAAGCTAAAGTACTAAAAAGTCGGAGTGTTCCTTTAAGGTTACACTCTGATGATCTATGGCCCCGTCCACAGCGCCAGCATCGGTTGTGCCCCTTGATCCAATTTACAAAGTTATTTTAAGTTTTCACAATAAGGTCAGTAAGCTTTGCCCTTTGTGATCTGGGGAGGGATGTGGTGGTGATGAAGGGAATTTCTCTGTGCCAAGCAGAACTTCTGTCCCTTTGTTGAATGATTTCTGGTTGTGTATCCTCTGCCCGAACGGCTTACGTACCTTGTGTAATCTTGTTGAACTTGGATTTCATATTCTAACCAGTCTGCTAAGTTAAGGAGGGTAGGAATCTTCATGTCTAATGGATAAATAAATCTTCTAAAACTGCTACACAGATCATGTGGCAATTTACTCAGTAGTCTGGACACATGCGAGCCACATCTTAATTCCACCATGCCAAGCTTACCTAGTTGTCTCAGCATTCCCACCAAAGATCTCACCCTCAGAGCATACATTTGAAAAGTTTTAATATCTTCAGTGCATATGTTGGGCCCATCCATCAATTCCACTATGCGCTGCAGAGCTAACTGATGTGGCTGGCCATACCGTTGATTGAGGGCATGCATAGTGTAGGTATAAGGATGACGTGAACTGCTGTAAGATTCAGCAATTAACTGAGCCTCTTCAATTTTGAGATGTTCTAGCAGAATATGAAATTTAAAGCATTCTGTAACATCAACTGGAAGAATGTTTTCCAAAGCAATCTTAAGCCGTGCAAACTCTCTGGGGTTTGGGTAAATCAGATCAGGTATTGTAGGAGTAGGGCCACGATATACTCTTTCCTGATCAGTGGTTGGACTGGGCTTCGTACTGACAAGGTACAGGAAAGGTAGACAATGCCAGAGGAGGCCGTGACTGATTCTGCCAACTTAACAATTGTTTCACCTCCACTTGTAGCTGAGACATCTGAGATGTAAACTTGGCGTTGGCCTGCTTTAGATCATCTCTTTCCTCCTTCAGCTGTTGAACTGTATTAATCAGGCCTTTTTGTTGTCTCCTTAAATCAGCGTTTTCTTCTCTCAAGGTTTCCACCTGCTAATCCCATCGATCTGCTACATACCACTGTTGAGGACTGTGATAATCACTATAACATGCTGCTACATGTGGGGTGTCCATCCTGGCATCCTCCTCAGGTGACACAGCACATGGGGATTTATGGGAATAGGTGGTGATAAAGATCTTTGTAGATTGTAACCAATCAAATCATAATCCTGCAAGTGTACAGCTAAATCAGTTGGGGTTGCCAGTGGGGGAACTAGTTCACCGCAGATGTCAGGTCAGAGACATAAAGATGCAGTTTTAAGTTCTCGATGCTTTTATTTTCTTCACAACAATTCCATAAATGTTGAGCACGTAAGTGCAAACATTACATTGGTGTTTCCATCTGTGTATGGTTTGGTTCAACTAATATACGCACACAACACCAAGACTTGAGCAAGCCTCGAGTCCATTTTCTTTCACCTTCTCTGTGCAGGCAATTTGTACCAAACACTAATCACTGCCACCTGCTGGAAATGGGCGGAGCATAGTGTCTTTAGGTTGCTGCATTGACAGCACAATCAAACACTGGCTGATTGCCAGAACACTTCAAAATAAAAGCTCATTTACAGTGGGCCTTTTTAACAGATAACATATCTATTTCTATAAAAGCTCCTGAGCAAAAAACATTATGATATTTTTATGATAGGCTATGTGGAGCTAAACTCTCAAGACGAGACTTACGAAAAGTAATACTAAATAAATAAAAAGTTACTAAATAAATACACGATTGTAATAGAGAGTAAGAAGCTGACTTCTGATTTCTTCAAGTGGTCATATTTACCATGTTTACTATGGTAATGTTAATGTTTAGCATGGATCGTCTTTTACATCGTTTATAAATCGTCTTGCATGGTGATTATAATCCACATCAGATTAAATTATTTCAAACACACGCTGCTGATTGAAAGTGAGTTTTGAGCTCAAATTATTTAAAAAAGTGTTTAATGCTGGTGTTATAGCTGTAAGCTTTCTGAAATGATCCGCAGGGCAGACTCTCTATTTTTATAAAAGCCCCCGAACAAAAAACATTAGGCTATTATATTTTGATGACATATGCTACGCAGAGCTAAACTCTCAAAACGAGACTTGTGACGGATAAAATATGTTACTAAATAAATACACAATTGTGATAGAGAATAAGAAGCTGACGTCTCATTTCTCCAAGTGGTCATATTTACCATTTTTACTATGGTAACGTTAATGTTTAGCGTGCATAGTCTTTTACGCCGCTTATAAATATTTCTGCCTTGTTTAGGGATTATAATCCACATCGGATCAAGTTATTTCAATCAATCGCTGCTGACTAGAGTGAGTTTTGAGCTCAATTTATTTAAAAAAGTTTTTAATACTGGTGTAATAGCAGTTAGCTTTTTTACTTTTATGCAAATATTTTTAACCAGTGTCTAGGCCTTCACTTTAATATAATTTTTGGGTTATTCTTTAAACCTGCGCAAACTTATTAAAATGATAACTTATAGGCTAAGATAAATTTTTCTTGTTTTCGTTTCCTGTTCTCATTCTGTAGTTGATCATCTTCTGAAGAAAATTCAGAATAACGGCAAAATAAAACAACATTAAAACACAACTACATATGGTATCTGAATAAATAATTAAAATGGGCATTTGTGACCCTGGACCAAAAACCCATTCATAACACAGTAGCACAGTCATAAATAGCAATAGCCAACAATACACTGTATGGGTCAAATAATAAATTTTTCTTTAATGCCAAAAATCATTAGGAAAATAAGTAAAGATCATGTCCCATGAAGATATTGTGTAAATTTTACTGCCATAAATATATAAAATGTCAGTTTTGATTAGTAGTTTGATTAGTGTTTGGCAACCTCAGATTCCAGATCTTCAAGTAGTCGTATCTCGGTCAAATAGTTTCTTATATCCTAATAAACCATACATCAATGGAAAGCTAATTTATTCAGCGTTCAGATTATGTATAAATCTCTATAAAAAAAAAAAAATTATACTTAAAACATGCAACTATTATAGGGGAGAAATAATTACAGCAAATATAAAATAAATGAATAAATGAACTAACTTTGGAAATTGCAAAAATGTTCAAAATATTAGTAAAATAATAACATAATAAAGATAAATTTACCTTGTTGAAATGTGATCTTCTCTTCCAGTAGTTCTTCACATTCTAGGGAAGAAAATTTTTCTCTTCTCCTCCTTTAGTTGATCACGTTCAAAGGCAAGAGAAAATAACATTAAAACACAGCTACATGTGGTAACTGAATAAATAATTCAAATGTGCATTTATTATACCCTGTAGCACAAAACCATTCATAAGCAGTATGAGTTTATTTTTAGCAAAAGTTTGTATGGGTCAAAATGATTGATTTTTCTGTAATGCCAAAAATCATTAGGATAATAAATAAAGATCATGTCCCAGTACCATACCATAAATATATAAAAACAACTGATAAAAACGTCAGTTTTGATTAGTAACATGCATTGCTAAGAACTTCATTTGGACAACTTTCAACTCAAATAGGTCCAAATAGTTTCCTATATCCTAATAAACCACACATCAATGGAAAGCTAATTTATATAGCTTTCAGATTATGTATAAATAAAAAATAAAAAAAAATGACACTTAAGACACTTAAAGTTTTTGAGGTCCAGGGTCACATTTAAAAAACATGCAACTATTATAGGGGAGAAATAATTACAGAAATATAAAATACATAAATTAAATAAACTATTTTTAAAAAATGGCAAAAATATTTAAATTATTAGTAAAATAATAGCCTAATTAGATAAATTCATCTTGTTGAATTCTCCTCTTCTCCTCCTGTAATTTTTTAGGTTCTGAAGAAAATTCAGGATAAAGGCAAGAGAAAACATTAAATAGATAACATCATGGGTATTTATGGTAAGTGAATAATTCAAATGTACATTTTATAAACATGCATCTATTAAGGGGATGGAATAATATCTACAAATATAAAAAATGAAAAATTGTTTTTAATTGAAAATGAAATCATAACTTAATAAAGATAAATTCACCTTGTTGAATTCTGTTCTTCTCCTTCTGTAGTTGTTCATGTTCTGAAGAAAATTCAGAATAAAGGCAAGAAAAAATAACATTAAATATATAGACTATAATAATTATTTTTGACTGAGGAAGAAGAACTACAAATTAAAAATAAATAATATTTAAATAATATGTAAATAAATGAATTAATAAAAAATAAATATTTCAAAAACTTACAGGACCTAAGATATACACAAAAACATATTTGAATACAAAGTGTCTGTTAAGTAGATATTTTAAGGATGAAAACAAACTTTACATTAAATATGAAATTATAACTTAAAAAAAAATCACCTTGTTTTATTCTCTGGTTCTCATTCTGTATAAGTGCATAGTATTCTGAAGAAAATTCAGAATAAAGGCAAGAGAAAATAACATTAAAACACAGCTACATGTGGTAACTGAATAAATAATTCAAATGTGCATTTATTACCCTGGAGCACAAAACCATTATACGCAGCATGAGTTTATTAGTAGCAAAAGCCAACAATACATTGTTTGGGTCAAAATGATTGATTTTTCTGTAATGCCAAAAATGATTAGGATAATAAATAAAGATCATGTCCCAGTACCATACCATAAATATATAAAAACGTCAGTTTTGATTAGTAACATGCATTGCTAAGAACTTCATTTGGACAACTTTAAAAATGATTTTCTCAATATTTAGATTTTTTTGCAACCTCAAATACGGCCAAATAGTTTCCTATATCCTAATAACCCTTACGAAAGGAAAATATATTTACCAATATATTTCTTAAAATATATTGTGATATATTGTAATATATTATTTTCCCTTTTTATTTTCTAATATTTTATATATTTGAATACATTTAATAATATATTGTCGCTTTCAATATATTACAATATATTGGAAAAAATAAATATATATAAGAATATATGCCTAATATATTACATGATATTTTCCAATATAGTGCAATATATTTTAGTTTCATAAGGGAAACCATACATCAGTGGAAAGCTAATTTATTCAGCTTTCAGATTATGTATAAATCTCAATTTCGGGGAAAAAAATTACACTTAAGATACTTAAAGGTTTCGAGGTCCAGGGTCACATTTAAAAAAACATGCAACTATTATGGGGAGAAATAATTACATAAATATAAATTACATAAATGAAATAAACTAACTTTAAAAATGGCAAAAATGTTGAAATTATTAGTAAAATAATAGCCTAATTATATAAATTCACCTTGTTGAATTATCTTCTTCTCCTCCAGTAGCTGATCACGTTCTGAAGAAAATTCAGAATAAAGGCAAGAGAAAACATTAAATAGATAACATCACGGGTATATATGTTAAGTGAATAATTCAAATGTACATTTTATAAACATGCATCTATATAAAATGTTTTTAATTGATAATACAATATTAACCTAATAAAGATAAACTCACCTTGTTGAAATCTGTTCTTCTCCTTTTGTAGTTCTTCACGTTCTGAAGAAAATTCAGAATAAAGGCAAGAAAAAATAACATTAAATATATAGACCATAATAATTATTTTTGACTGAGGAAGAAGAACTACAAATTAAAAATAAATAATATTTAAATAATATGTAAATAAATGAATTAATAAAAAATAAATATTACAAAAACATACAGGACCTAAGATATACACAAAAACATATTTGAATACAAAGTGTCTGTTAAGTAGGTATTTTGTGGATGAAAACAAACGTTACATTAAATATGAAATTATAACTTAAAAAAAAAAATTCACCTTGTTTTATTCTCTGGTTCTCACTCTGTAAAAGTGCAATGTATTCTGAAGAAAATTCAGAATAAAGGCAAGAGAAAATAACATTAAAACACAGCTACATGTGGTAACTGAATAAATAATTCAAATGTGCATTTGTGACCCTGGAGCACAAAACCAATGAAAAGCAGCATTTATTTGTAGCAAAAGCCAACAATACATTGTTTGGCTCAAAATGACTTATTTTACTTTCATGCCAAAAATCAATAGGATAATAAATAAAGATCATGTCCCAATGAAGATATTGTGTAAATTTCATACCATAAACTTATAAAAACCTCAGTTTTGATTAGTAATATGCATTACTTCATTTGGACAGATTTTCAAATAGTCGTATCTTGGCCAGATAGTTTCCTATATCCTAATAAACCATACATCAATGGAAAGCTAATTTATTCAGTTTTCAGATTATGTATAAATCTCAATTTCATTTAAGACTGGTTTTGAGGTGCAGGGTCACATTTAAAAAACATGCAACTATTATAGGGGAGAAATAATACAACAAATATAAAATAAATGAATAAATAAACTAACTTTGAAAATGGCAAAAAAAAAAATTATATATTAGTAAAATAATAGCCTAATTAGATAAATTCACCTTGTTGAAATCTCTTCTCCTCCTCCTGTAGTTTTTGACGTTCTGAAGAAAATTCAGGATAATTTCAAATTTGCTTATTTACCAAAATAGTGTTTACAGGACAAGATCGTCAAAGAAAATACTATTAATTACTCCATCAACAAAAACAGCCATTGGTAAAAAAGCTTTCTCATCATATGCACCAAATGCCTGGAATGAACTCCAAAACACTTTAAATCTAGTATCACTTCCATCTATTAATACTTTTAAAAACCTTTTAAAGTCAACTCTGACTGAACAGTGCAATTGTTATTAATTAGGTATCTTATACAATTGTATGTTTGTATTTGCTGACGTTAATGTCTTGTTTTGTTTTCTAGTATGTATAGTGTATAGTGATTTGTAGTGTATTATGTAATTTATGTCCTGTCTTTTATGTATTGAAACTTTTGGCCGCCAGTCTTGGCCAGGACTCCCTGGGAGAAGAGTTACTGTAACTCAATGGGACCTTTCCTGGTTAAATAAAGGTTAAATAAAATAAAAAAATAAAAATAAAGGCAAGAGAAAACATTAAATAGATAACATCATGGGTATTTATGGTAAGTGGATAATTCAAATGTACATTTTATAAACATGCATCTATAAAGGGGATGGAATAATAACTACAAATATAAAAAAGAACAAATATTTTTAAAATGATAGTGAAATAATAACCTAATAGAGATAAATTCACCTTGTTGTTTTCTCTTCTTCTCCTCCAGTAGCTGATCACGTTCTGAAGAAAATTCAGGATAAAGGCAAGAGAAAACATTAAATAGATAACATCAAGGGTTTTTATGGTAAGTGAATAATTCAAATGTACATTTTATAAAAATGCATCTATTAAGGGGTGGAATAATAACTACAAATATAAAAAATAACAAAAATGTTTAAATTGATAATGAAATAATAATCTAATAAAGATAAATTCACCTTGTTGTTTGTTCTCCTTCTCCTCCAGTAGCTGATCACGTTCTGAAGAAAATCCAGAATAAAGGCAAGAGAAAACAACTTAATTATTTCTGACTGAGGAAGAAGAATGACAAATAAAACAGAAACTATATTTAAATAATATGTAAATAAAACTAAAAAATAATAATAAAAATAACAACAACTTATAGGACCAAGATATACACAAAAACATATTTGAATACACAGTGTCTGTTAAGTAGATATTTTGTGGATGAAAACAAACTTTACAATAAAAATGATATTATAAAAAAAGACAAATTCACCTTCTTTTTTTCTCATGTTCTCATTCTGTCGTTTGTTGTGTTCTGAAGAAATAAAGAAGAAATAAAGAACAAAAGCAAGAGAAGGTGACCAAGTTGACCTTAGATATACACTTTCCTTCATATGACAAATAGTACAGTGTGTGCTGATTAAATATTTTGTGGATGAAATGTACTGTATGCATGTATATTTTTTAATTCAATCAAACATAACATTTTTAGAGAGCATAATTAATAAAATTTTAATTAAAGAATAAGGACTGCAAAAACCATTATAGTATTTATTGATATTTCAACTGAAATAAGGACACAATCGCGTCTGCTCCTGTTTCTTTGTGATCGTAGGGTTTCACAAAACAATGTCAATTTTACACAGTTTTAAGAAGAAAATGTTTTGTTTTCTAGGAATACATTTGATAATAGTTGGATACTTGTACATTAGGATAAGCCTAAATTAGGGATGGCTGATTATACTATTAAGCTTGTGTCCATAAAAGCAGGTTGGTACAGAAAAATATGGTCAAACTTTTTTGTTAGGCAATTATAGCGTGTGTCACCAGCCGTATTTAATATTGAACATGGCTGAGATAGACGGCTCCGAAATGACTTGGCTCATTCAACTGTATTGTGCAATATGATAAGTTGAAGGTTCATTCAAATTACTGCCAACTGTATACAGATACAAAACTTTTCAACGCGCAAGATTTTAATAACTGCAAAAATGCATCCAGAAACAGAACAATAAGCAAAATATATGGGTGGATGATGAAAAGTGAAGTAATGGCATAGAATATTTATTTGCAATACAAATTATTTGTTATAAATAAATTTATTGTTGTAAATAAAATAATTATTAGCAATATTTTTTTATTTGTAGTCTTTTATTTTTTAACTACAATATATTTTGCTGTCAAGTAAAGTATGTTTGATTAAATAAATAAGACACAAAAGTAATTCCAAAGTAATGAGATTTTAAATTAGTAGTGAAATAATAACACAGAAAAAAAGACACTATGAGTGAACTGAGGAATAATGAACATGTGACAACTAGCCCTAGGATCCCTTGTTTATTTACATCAAATATAATAATCAAACAAACATTAATTTTACCTCTGTTTTTACGAACAAACACAGCTAACAGTATTCCAGAAATCACAACGAGTACAGCAGCAATTGTAGACAAGATGATTAATGTCCTCCAAGGATAAAAACTCTTACCTGCAACACAACACAGTGACATTGAGCACATTGTGTCCAGTCAAATATTTATATTTGATAAAAAATTATTAATAACACAAGCAAGATACATTTGTATACATACACAGTAAAAAAAAAATGCAACTACTTTAAAACTAATACTGCTGATGTTTTTTATTTATATACCCTAATGTAATGCACTACATTCAGAATTAAAGTGTAACTTTGCTGATTTTCAACCAACTTATGTCATTATATTGTCAGTATTCTATGTAAATAAAAAAGATTACATTTTTGTTAAAAATTTTATCACACACTTCTGCTCACACACTCACGACGCTGAGCCATGAACGCACTAACAACAGAGCCGGAAGAGAAGACAATGCTGAAAATAGTCATCATTTTTGGACCAAAATTTAATTTCGATGCTTTTTTTTTCTAACTGACCCTCTGATGTCACATGGACTACTTTGATGATGTTTTTCTTACCTTTCTGGACATGGACAGTATACCGTACACACAGTTTCAATGGAGGGACTGAGAGCTCTCAGACTAAATCTAAAATATCTTAAACTGTGTTCTGAAGATAAAAGGAGGTCTTACGGGTTTGGAACGACATGAGGGTGAGTTATTAATGACATAATTTAGATTTTTGGCTGAACTAACCCTTTAAATTCTAGTTCTGTAGTTGTTTTGGTGAAAGTAACTCAAAAGTAATACAGGATTAATGTAATGCATTACAATTCTGAGACAGTAATATTGTAAGGTAAGGAATTCTTTTTAAATGACAGTAACAAGTAATGTACAACGTATTACAGTTTGAAAGTAACTTTAAAAACAGTGTTTATTTGTCAGTTAAACATATACGACAATCTAACAATACAAAGTGAGTTAGAAATCTGTTAAGTTACACTTTAGTTGATCTACTCTACAGCATAAGCATCTACTCTGCAGCAACAACAAAAATGTGTCAGTACGTACTTGAGGTCAAAATCAGTGTCTCCAGCATGTGATGTCTCAGTCTGACTCTGCAGTGAATCTTGTCATCTCTGTGTTGTACAGTGATGGTGTGTTTCACACTGAACCCGTCTGTGTTTCTTTGCATTTCTGTTGTTTCTGAACTTATACGGACTCCTTCAATGTTCAGCCACTCAAGAAAAGGTTCAGGGTTCCAACCTTCAGATTCACATTGTAGACGAAGCCCTCCTGATTGATCAAATCCATCTACAGTGATCACCGGGGGACTTCCTACAGCTACAGAGACCAAGATGAAGAACATTCAATGGGTGCATAACTGTATTTTATCTGCATATAAACCGGTTTTTGTGTATATATTTTGTGTTAGTTTGATGCTAACAAAAGCATCAAATAAAATCATAAAGGAGCAACACACAGGGGAGACTGTGGATGGTTTGAACACCTTTTACTTTAAGGTCTGTAATTTGCTGTAACGCCTGCAACTTTTATAAAACATCAAATTTGTGTGCTTTCAAAATAGTTTTGAAATCTACAATTTATACCTTCAAAATATTGTGCAGAGAATACTATTGTTACAACTATTCCCACTAGCTAGGTGAGTTGTAACAGTAATAGAAAACTTGAAAGTCCTTATATGGAGATGGTTTGGGCGAGTTTGATGCAAATTACTAAATTTGGGTGCACAATCATTTATAAAACCTAAAATTCAACATAAGAAGTGGTCGGGAACAAATTCACGTGTGTATTCACATTCTGTGATACGACAGGGGCTAATGTTTTGTGAAAAGTTCTCTTGTGATTATTGAGAATGAGACCCAGTGTGTGTGCTTGTTAGTCACTTTCTCGTTGTGTCAAATGTGGGCTTATACACCATCAAATTTCATTGTGTTCAAACTTTGTGGGTCCAGTATGAAAGTTGTGTGACAATCTTTGCAAAACATAACACTTCAAGCCTTTATAGACAATGTTCCCTCTTAGCTGCTTAACACGCAAAAATCATAGTGAAAACGAAAAGATTGCAATGAAAAGGTAAACCGCTATGAAGTTGATATTGCTACAGAGTTAGAACCGGTGAATGCGGTTTAAAGGTTTCATAAAAAGAGAACGATATGCTCCAAACGATTCGCTGTAGAACCGAATAATGGTTGCAGACGAAATAGCTCAAATCGAGAGCCAATGCAAAATCAATGACGTGAAATAAAACGACTTCACGTTTTAAAGTGTTGCTTGATTAAGTGCTGGAAATAGCGGATGATGGGCAAAACTCATACATTTACAGTCACACAAGGGTGTATTGTGCAAACTGTACTTCATAGTGATTTAGACTCACGTACACAGTGTTTCTTTTTTCTTTGAAAATATTTAAGTAGCAGATCTCAGCAGTGTTGTAATGCAACAAAATAAAAATACTTTGTTACAGTACTTAAGTGTTTTTTGGGAGTATCTGTACTTTACTTGAGTTTTTATATTTCAGCCAACTTTTACTTTTACTCCACTACATTTCCTAATTAAAATGTATACTTTTACTCCAACACAACAAAATAAGAAGAATAGGACTGCAGGAAAGCAGGTTTGACAAATCATTGGTCTGGTGTTTGCTAGTTAGACTCTTAAAAACACCTTTACTTGTGTGCAAACAAGTGCGCTGCTCACATCCACAGATGATTTAATTTCAATTTGAGTCAGGGGTGTGCAGAAACAGTATCATGTAAGTGTTATTATAATGATGTGCAATCTGACGTTATCAAGTAGGCCATATCACCAAATCATACAAAGAGTGTGCACGCACATTGATTTATTAGTCTATTAAAACTCAAAATTCCAGGCATTCTAAATTGTAGACAGCAAAAATCCTTCTGTATGCTTTTTATATTTATATAAATTCATGTAGGCATAGCTAACTTAATATATATCACACAAAGAGTACCGTTTTTCTGCAGATGCATGAACACATTAAATAATCATTTTAATGCAAGTTCAGTAAAGCAATAAAACTGATCGTCCTTATAAGGATGCCGTTTCACCCGTGCGTTTCTGGGTGCGGTCGTTACCTGGCAACGGGTGATGTTCATGATCACTGTGTCTGGGTGTCGAGCACGCTGAGGTGGCTTTCGTGGATGAGTCATGTTCTCACTGCGGGAATATGACCATCTCGGAGCTACGAACCAGGCTCCGCTACCTTCAGGGGGGCGGAGTCCCGTTGCTGCGATCTGGGACTTGTTCTGGCGGCCGACAGACGAGAACCACTTCCGGCAGTAGCGTGGGTGGTTTGGGGGTCACAGTGGTGGTAAACCCCGCAGGGAACCAACCCTCTGGGGACCACCACTCCTCCGATCCAGTGGAGCAACCCACGGAACGCGCTGGGCCCTCTTCAAGGAGCGTACCAGCGGTATCCAGTGGGACTCCCCCCGACCAGATGTCGATCTCAGCATCGGAGGGAGAGCTGTCGGATGATGATTCGGCTGCGCTACCGCCCTTTGGGAAGTCACGGAGGCAGCTCTCGTTCCTCTCAGAGAGCAGGGTGTTCGCATTCTCAACTACTTAGATGATTGGTTGATACTAGCACAGTCTCGAGATCAGTTGTGTGAGCACAGAGATGTGGTGCTCCGGCACCTGAGCCTGTTGGGCCTTCAGGTCAGTTGGGAAAAGAGCAAACTCTGGCCGTGGCAGAGGATCTCTTTTCTCGCTAGGGAGTTGGATTTGTTCGAACAGACAGCATGCCTCACAGAGGAACGTGCGCAGTCGGTGCTAGTCTGCTTGAATACGTTCAAGAGCAGGACAGCGGTCCCACTGAAACTCTTTCAGAGGCTCCTGGGGCATATGGTGGCCGCGGCGGCACTTACACCTCTCAGCCTATTACATATGAGACCGCTTCAGCACTGGTTTTATGGCCGAGTCCCGAGGTGGGCATGGAAGCGTAGCACTCACCGGGTCCAAGTTACACTGGCCTGTTGCCAAACCCTCACTCCGTGGTCAGATCTTGCATTTATCTGGGCAGGGGTGCCCCTAGAGCAGATCTCCAGGCATGCTGTGGTTTACACGGATGCCTCCACCACTGGCTGGGGGGCCACGTACAATGGGCCTGCAGTCTCAAGGGTTTGGACGGGCCCGCAGCTGCAGTGGCACATCAATTGCCTAGAGTTGTTAGCAGCGCTCCTTGCCTTGAACCGTCTCAAAGGTCTCTTACGAGGCAAGCATGTGCTGGTCTGAATGGACAACAATGCACATCAACCGACAAGGTGGTCTGTGCTCTCGTCACATGTCGCAACTCACCCGACACCTCCTCCTTTGGAGTCAAAAGGTTCTGAGGTCACAGCCGATGATCTGTCTCGAGCACTGCTCCCGGGAGAATGGCGACTCCATCCCCTGACACTCCAGCTGATTTGGAGGCAGTTCAGAGCCGCTCAGGTAGGCCTGTTTGCTTCTCCAGAGACCTCTCACTGCCAATTGTTCTACTCCCTGACCGAGGGAACTCTCGGCACGGACGTACTGGCACACAGCTGGCCGCGGGACCTACACAAGTATGCGTTTCCCCCAGTAAGCCTTCATGCACAGACACTGTGCAAAGTCCGGGAGGACGAGGAGCAAGTCTTGCTAGTAGCACCGTATTGGCCCATGCGGACCTGGTTCCCCGAACTAGTGCTCCTTGCGACAGCCCCTCCTTGGCCAATTCCTCTGCCGAAGGATCTACTGACTCAGAGATGGGGCACCATTTGGCACCCACGTCCAGACCTTTGGAAACTCCATGTCTGGTCCCTGGATGGGACGCGGAGGTTCTAGGTGACCTACCCCAAGAGGTAGCAAACACCATCACTTCGGCAAGAGCACCGTCTACGAGACACACTTACGCCTTGAAGTGGAACCTTTTCATCTAGTTCTGTTCTTCTCACCGAGAAGACCCCCGAAGATGCCCGTTTGCAGTCGTGCTGTCCTTTCTGCAGCAAGTGCTGGAGCGAAGGCTGTCTCCCTCCACCCTCAAAGTCCAGGTTGCTGCTATTGCTGCGTACCATGACCCCGTGAATGGGAAGTCTTTGGGTAAGCATGACCTCATCGTCAGGTTCCTTAGAGGGGCCAGGAGGTTAAATCCATCCCGGCCCCCCTGTATACCCTCTTGGGACCTGTCTCTAGTGCTTAAATCACTACAGCAGGGCCCATTCGAGCCTTTGCATTCAGATGAGCTAAAGTTTCTTTCATTGAAAACTCTGCTCCTGCTTGCACTGGCCTCCATCAAGAGGGTAGGGGACCTGCATGCATTTTCGGTCAACGATTCGGGCCGGCTGATTCCCAGGTAATCCTAAGGCCCTGGCCTGGCTATGTGCCCAAGGTTCCCACTACACCCTTCAAAGACCAAGTGGTGAACCTGCAAGCGCTGCCCCTGGAGGAGGCAGACCCAGCCCTGGCTTTGCTTTGTCCCGTCCGAGCATTAAGCTGCTACGTAGACCGGACACAAAGCTTCAGGACCTCAGACCAACTCTTTGTCTGCTACGGAGGCCGGCAGAAGGGGAGTGCCGTCTCTAAGCAGAGGATGGCCCACTGGATTGTGGATGCCATAACCCTGGCTTATCAGGCTCAGGATGTGCCCTGCCCATTTATGTTGCGAGCTCACTTAACTAAAAGTGTTGCATCCTCCTGGGCGCTGGCTCGTGGCACCTCGCTGACAGATATTTGTAGAGCTGCGGGCTGGGCGACCCCTAACACGTTCGCTAGGTTCTATAGCCTTCGTGTAGAGCCGGTATCCTCCTGTGTTTTCACCTCAAATCGGTAGTGGCACTGAGAGGCCCTGGTTAGTGTCAGCTTGCTTAAACTGCTCCAGAGTGTCCATACTGTAGACCCTGTTGAGATCCTCCATCAACCTAAGTAGCTGGACGCGGCGGAACGTCCGGTGCCAGGCCTTCATGATGTATCCGTGAGAACCATGGAAGGGAGGGTTCCATATTGAGACATAAGCGGTACTCGTATGTGTATAGTCCACAGTATAGCCTTAGAGCCCGTGTTTCCCCGGCAGACTTCTGCCTTCCCAAGAGGGTTTTTAATCACCTCAAATTTCTCTGTATACTCCTAAACGGATGCTATATGTGTATTTGCCTCCGAGACCTCCTTTCTGAAGGATGGGGCTTCCGCAGCATCCCGGTTCCAAGCGGACCAGGCACGTTTTCCCAATGTTATCCAATCTCACCCAGTTAGGTAGTGCTTTAACAACGGTGAGTGGAGCTACTTGTTCTGAGCCCTGGCCTACACCTAATAGGGGCGCAGGCGGCTCGCACAGGGCACTGGAAGGGGCAGTACCCATGGCGCTTTGATAGGGATCCCATATTCTTCGGTCACCGACGTGGCGTCGAGAGTGACCGACTGAAAGGGAACGTCTCGGTTACGTATGGTAACCCTCATTCCCTGAAGGAGGGAACGGAGACGCCATGTCCCGTCGCCATGGTTGCTGTACCGCCGCTGAGCTGCCGGGTCCCCAGCGAAAATCTGGAATGCATTGCACCTGGTGCCTTCTTATACTCACGCAGTGATCAGCAGCAGCTGGATGCAATAATTGCATGCCAAGGTGCATTGGCTCGTTTAGTTTACACTCGAAGTAGATTGGTCTATCGAAGCAATATCCCATATTCGTCGGTCACCGACGTGGTGTCTCCGTTCCCTCCTTAAGGGAACGAGGGTTACCATACGTAACCGAGACGTTTTTGATATCATAGTATGTTAGGCATATATTATAAACCTTATAAATAACTGATCTTGTTTTTTAATGGAGTCACTTACTGTATGCTCATCAAAGATGTATTTATTTGATTTAAAATACAGAAAAAATAACAACAGTAATATTGTGAACCATTAAGCTATTGCAATTTCTAATATTAGTTAGGCCTACCTATATTTTTTTGTATACTTTTAATATACTTTATTTAATATACTTTAAAATGTAATGTATTCCTGGTGAAGCAAAGCTGAATTTTCAGCATCATTACTTCAGTCTTCAGTGTCACATGATCCTTCGGTAATCATTCTATGCTAATTTATTATCAGTGATTCTTTGATTAGGCTAATAAAAAGTAAAAAAAATCCTTAAAATATAAATATTTTCTAACAATATAAGTCTTTATTATCATTTTATCCATTTAACACATACTTGCTGAATAAACAGATTAATTGAAAAAAAAAGAAAACAATTATTGACCCCAAACTTTTGAATAGTATAGTGTATATTGTAACACACAATTTCTATTTTGAATAAACACTGTTGTTGTTGTTGTTGTTTTTTGTACTTTTTATTTATCAAAGGATCCTGAGAAATATCACAGGTCCCAAAAATATTAAGCACCACTGTTTCCAACACTGATTATAAATTAGCAAATTAGAATGATTTATGAAGGATCATGTGACACTGATAATTTAGCTTTGGTTTACAGGAAAACATTACATTTTAAAGTAAAATAAAGTAGAAAACTTTTATTTTAAATTGCAATAATATTTCACAATATTATTTTTTGAAATAATATTCAGTATTTTATATCAAATAGGTACAGCCTTGTTGAGCCTAAGAAACTTATTTAAAAAATTTACTGATCCCAAACTTTTGAACGGCAGTGTATTATACTTTTTTAAATATTCTCAGGTAACCTACATCATTTAGTTACATCAATAATAATAAATAGCTCATCAAAGTTAAAAGTTACACACATTTTTGTGTTTGCGCTGTACAGGTCTGGATTTAAAGAATGTTTCTGCTCAGGTGGCCGAAATGTCCTCCCGATAGAAAAAAAATAAGAGGGAACATTGCTTATACAACCTATTACAACTGACCCCATGTTACACACATCCCAGTCTTCCCTTCACCAAAGCTTCATGTCTAAAATCATTAAATGTTTGTTTTCAATGGTTTACTCACCTTCAACACTGACATCAACAGTAGCATCATCGGACCAGGATTTGGACTGAATAAAACACTTGTAACGTCCTTCATCAGAGACTCGGACAGATGAGAGTTTGAGTGATGCATCTCCTCTCTGTAGTTCTTGAGGATTCAATTTTGTTCTCCCTCTGTAGGACTGAAGCTGTTCTGTGTTTCTGTCATCATGATCCTCATAGAGATGCACTAGTTGTGAGTCTTTCAGATCAGATCTAAACCACTCCACTTTCATGTCCACAACACTGATGCTGGGCTTAACTGAACAGGGCAGAATCACATCTTCACCAGCTAAAGCAATTATTGTATCTGCAGGACTCACTACTTCATACTGATCTGTTACAAGAGAAAGAAAGCTGTTAAAAAGGTTCTCTTTTGATCTGGTTCACTGGCATTGTATCAGCTGCTGATGCTTTAGAGAAACTAATTTTCTCCAAAATGCTGAAGCCTGCATTGGATCACATCTGTGCACTTGCACAGACAAATTCAATCTCAGCATGTGTACATGAACGAGGCCTTCTGCATTTATAATTTGGTGCAAAATGCAATTTGATTGTTATCTTTCTCCTTCAGCTTGAAGATCATCTCCACACTGTCTCAAAAGAAAAAAGAGCCTTCCTGCTCAACATGGAAGAGTTTCAGTAGTGGATCATGATGCTGACAGTGGTCTCAGCTAAGAAGGACACTTCTCCCCTCTGGCTATTCGGTTAAACCTGATGTGTCTCGTGTTTGCCTTTCAACCCCTTACTCAGTTCGGGGTGTCAGGGGCATTGTGTCATAATAAAAATCAATCACCTTCACGAGAAGAGCACTTCTCCTCTTCACAGCAGCATAAACATTATCAGTTCCTCGCCCCAGTGCAGGAACCTACTTCTTAGAGCACTCCAGCACCTCACCACCTGAATCCTGACTTTGGAAGCCATTCCGGGTGTTGAAACAATCAAATGAGGCTTTTTCGGTTCAGATTGCTTGCAGACCTCCCCATTTCTTCTTTCAGTCCAAAGTAGAAAGTTTACAAGGGAAGAGTGCCGTGGAGCTTTTTCCAGCAGCCCGCAACATGTCAAGGTTTTACAGCCGTTACTTCAAAGAAAGATGGTGGATCTGATACATGCATCATTTTTATATCCAGATAGCCCCCCATCACAGACCGTTTTTGAGATTCACATTCAAAGGGATGGCTTACCAATATACTTTCTGTCCTGACTGTCTCTGGCACCATGCATCTTAACCAAGAGAGTGGATTCGGCCCTCGCCCCCCGTGACAGAAAGAAGTGCGCATCCTGAATTATTTAAATGACTGGCTTGTTTTGGCCTGGTCAGAGCATGAGCTATGTGCACAAAGATCCCCTTTCCTCAGCCATTTGGAATCCCTGGAGCTCAGAATCAACATGCATAAATCAAATCTCCCCGCAAACAAATATCTTTCCTGGGCAAATGGGGGCTAGCTTTCACCATAACAATCTCTGAATATTCATCAGCTTGAGCCATTGTTCAAGGTCTGGAACTTACTTCCCTTAAAGACATCTCAGAGGCTACTAGGCCTAATGGCAGCTGCCTCTTCAGTAGTACCACTCGACCACTTCAATATTGTTTGAAAGCCTGGATCCTGCCCCAGGGACCCAGGGACCCAGGGTGACCTACGGCTGTGACAAGGCCCTGGCCCCTTGGAGAGCTTCCCATCTAAACCAGTTGGAGATATGTCTGGCGCTGGTCTCTAGAAGGAAAATTGTCATAACAGATGCTTCCAACTCGGGTTGGGATGCCGTGTGCGATGGCAGACCAGCATTTGACTCCTGGTCGGCTGCTGCAGCAGCACACTGGTATATCAACTGCCTAGAAATGATGGCAGTTATTCTGGTGCTCAAGGCCTTCCTGTCAATTCTGAGAAGGCACTATGTCCTGGTCCATTCAGACAACATGATGATGGTAGCCAACATAAACCACCAAGGGGGGCTCAGGACACTCTGTACCAGCTGGTGAGGGGTCTCCTTCAGTGAGCACAACAAAAGGCATTGCACCCTCATGTCTTTCTACACAAATATAGATATTTAGGGAAATGTATGCCTTCACTTTATGCAAAATAGCTAAATAGATTAAACATTCTTTCTAACATCTCCTTTTGTGTTCCAGAGAAGATATTCGGGTTTGAAATTATATGAAAGGACATTAAAAGGGATTATTAACAATCTGCTTAAATTAAAAAAAGAAAACAAACAGTTTTAGGACTTATGAAGTTTTTACATTATGTGCAGTTATTACATTATGAGTTATTCCAGGACAGTTAAAATACACTGAAGAAATCTCATCTTCATTATAATAAATGTCTGGTGTGATAATCCTGCACCAGTAACAATACAAGACACACATTTTCCCTAGAACATGTTTCCATGTAAATCACCAAACCTCAGCTATGCATCAGTTCAGCTGAGGATTCATTCACTACGTTAAACTACGTAAAACACTGCCTGTTAACACTTTTTTCTTTTGAATACTTGCTTCTGATTGGTCCATCTTGTCATTCAGTGGTCAAATATTTCTGGATAATGAATCTTCAGTTGAACTATGACCGGCCGATTGTACATTTCCCTTATAAAAGTTACTTATTACCTCTCTCTTACTTTTTGTTTTACACATGAACACAAACTTAAATACAAATACTTACCTGATCTTGAGTAAGTAATTCCACTAATAATCAAGAGGGTCAAAAAAATGAAATTCATCTTTGAAGGATATGGATGCTGAAAAGAAAAATATGTAAACAGAGACATGCATTATATACAGAAAACTCACAGAATGGTGAGTTAACATGCAGGTGTTTTCTTTATGTTACACACAACCAGAAAATCTTAATTCAGAAAATTTATGAAGACTTACTTATTCAAGTGTGTTTCTCAGTTTTTTCATGACTTACCTTAAATTCAATACTCTCAAGAGTGGGAATAAATGCAAGATCATACAGAGATCAGTCCCGGTTTAGTTTTACTTTCTCATTTCACATGTGATTACACAGTTTGTCCAATCATACTAGTGTTACATCCTCTTCCGTAGTTTCTGGAAGCAGGGAGGAGAAACTCTTTTCTTTCTTTTTTTTCTTTTTTTTGTAGGACCTTGAGGATTTGAGGACTCTGAGTTTATAACTGACATTTATGGGGGGCATAATTAAATTTTTTGAATCAATTTGCAGGTTCTCACTGGTTTAAATACCATACACTTTTCAGAAAACAAATAACACCAAAATAAGAGATGCTTTAGAAAAAAATAATATTAATCTATTGAGGTCTGGCATATTTAATGTATTCTGCAAAGTGCAGTTTCTGTTGTCTTTTTCATATTAATACAGCAGGAAAAAAAGAAAATAGCAACAGAACAAAGCGGACTGGAAAAAGCGAATGCCACAGATGTCCTTGACATAAATGTCACAACAAATGTGTAGAATGTAGAAATACCTAATTAAACAACAGGAGTGTGCCTGCATCTGCTGAAATTAATTTGTGAATATGATTAGTATTCATATAGTATTAGTGAAAAGAGTAGTATCATCTAACTCAACTGGGTTGAACTTGAGGCATAGTGTTGGTGAAAAAGTGCAATGCATTTTAATTGATAAGCTTCAGGAGAATGCAGATATTGCATGATATTTATTAAAACAAGATTTTGTCATGATCCTGGTTTCTTCTCCTCTTTCTCTGTCTCCCTCTTGTGGTCACACACTCACACGCACACACATCCACCCCTCCGCTCATTATCTCTTTCAGCTGTTTCCCCTTTCGTTCCCTTCTCCTCACCTGTCCCCTCTTTTTCTCTTGATTGTCTCTGCTTCTTATTACCTCTTCCTAGCCTTGTCTTGTTGTCGGATTATTCAATGACCTCTCGTGAGAAATGTCTGTTCTCTAGTCCTGTCCTGTCCTGTCCTGTCCTGTCCTGTCTTGTCAGGGGAAAGTGAAATCATAATTTCTGCTGTGAGTTATACTGCCATCCGACTGTGTATTATCCAGTTGTGCCTGTTTGCAGAGTACCTGTTCAGCGCCTGCCCTTGGCTGTTCAGCCTGTCTGCTGTCTTCACTACTTCTGACTGGCTGAATGCGAACCTTTACAGTGTCGAGCCTTCCTCACCCAATGCGAGGTTGTATTTTCCCTCCAGCCGTCCACTTATGCCAAGGATCGATCCAAAGGTGGCTTATGTGATTTCTCTTCTCAATGGACGAGCTCGAGAGTGGGCGGCAGCAAACTGGGAGGCAGAGGTAGACTGCATCTTCAAGTTTTCTCTTTTTAAGGAGGAGATGATACGAGTCTTTGACCGGTCTGCACAAGGTGACGAAGCATCCCGCCTCCTATCCACCTTGCGCCAGGGGAAAAGGTCAGTCCCTGATTTTTCAATAGAGTTCCGAACCCTGGCCAGAACGAGTGGATGGAACGGTCCGGCACTCATCGTCCGCTTTCTCGAGGGCCTGAACTCTGAGATTAAGGATGAGGTCTTTGTCCGAGAGGTTCCTGACAGTTTCGATTCCCTTGTCGAACTGGCTCTCCACATCGAAAGACGCTTTGGCATGTGACGAAGGGCTCGTGTAATGGAGGATTCGTTACTTCCCGCTTCCACAGTGATCCAACCGCCACTGCCATCTGCTGCTGATCCCAAGCCGATGCAGCTAGAGGGGCTTCGTATATCCACACGGGAACGCCAACGCAGGATTATGAATCGCCTTTGCATGTACTGTGCTGCCGCTGATCATTTTGTCTCTAGCTGCCCAGTAAAAGCCAGCACTCATCAGTAGGTGGAGGGTTGCTGGCGAGCGCTACATCATGGGTCTCTCCGTCTAAGTCCTGCACTTCCCTTCCCATACACCTCCGCTGGCTGGGATCATCAGTTTCCTGCTCTGCATTGCTTGATTCGGGGGCGGAGGGGAGAGACTTGGGCTTTGGAACAAGGTATTCCCCTCTTAGATTTACAAGACTCCACCCCCCTGTTCACCCTAGATGGCAGTTCCCTTCCTAGGGTACAGAGAAGGACTTCTCCATTGACTCTTACTGTTTCAGGAAATCATAGAGAGACTATTTATTTTTTTATTTTCCATTCCCCTTTTACTTCTCTCTTGGAAATTGTCTTGTCATGTTGATTGTCTGTCTTCTGCTGTGCCCCCTGTCTCGCCCGTAGCTGTTTTTCAGGAAGAGCCAGGTGATTTGTCTGGAGTTCCGGAGGAGTATCACGATTTGCGGGAGGTCTTCAGCTGTTCCCGGGCCACTTCTCTCCCCCCTCATTGCCCGTATGACTGCAGTATTGATCTTCTCACAGGTACAACGCCCAAGACTATACTCATTATTATCTGCTCCCGAACGGGAAGCACTCGAGAAATACCTTTCTGATTCGCTCAACGCCGGTACCATCGTTCCTTCCTCGTCTCCAGCGGGAGCTGATTTTTTCCTTGTTAAAAAAAAAGACGGCTCCCTGCGTCCCTGCATAGACTATCAGGGTTTAAATTATATCAATGTCAAGAATTGTTATCCATTACCACTGATGTCATCTGCCTTCGAAGTCTTGCAGGGAGCTAAGATTTTCCCTAAGCTCGATTTATGCAACGCCTATCACCTAGTGCGTATCAAGGAGGGGGATGAATGGAAGACCGCTTTTAACACAACCCTAGGGCACTTTGAATACCGTGTTCTTCCTTTCGGACTGGTAAACGCCCCGCGTCTTTCAAGCTTTAGTCAATGACGTCCTACGGGACATGCTCAACGTCTTTGTATTCGTCTACCTCAACGACATTTTGATCTTTTCGCCCTCATTCCAGGTGCACGTCCAACATGTACGTCGTGTCCTTCAGCGTCTACTGGAAAATCGACTTTATGTAAAAGCCGAGAAATGTTCTTTCCACGCCCCCTCAGTTACATTTTCAGGTTCAGTCATCTCGGCAGAGGTGACTGGTCTTCCATCATTCTTCCCACAACAGATTTAGACAAACTTTATTCTGTTAATGACAATTGTTTTAAGGTGTGTTAGAATCTACAACAGATTTAAGTATGGGAGCAGTGTGTGGCAGAATATCAGGGGCTGTGACCGTTTTATAGCATTAGAAGTATGATTCAATGATAAAAGTGATTAGATTAGATGTGGACTTTAGCAATTAGAGTGGAGCATAATAAGAATGTATTTGTAACTTTGAATCTTTATATTTCTTGAATGTTGTCAAAATGAAGATTAATGCATCACTAGGCTTTATTATTAAAGTTATTAAATTATGTAATTATTAATAAAATATATTTTCTAGGATTTTATTGATAACGATAATTGTTATATTGTTCTGATATCTTGAGAACTGCAGTGGACAGCTGACTCCTAAAGTTTTTTATATGCTTCATATTCTGTGTGGTGATCAGTTCACAGCAGTGATTTCTAAAGCGTGCATCATCCTTTCAGTCAAATTCTTAAACTGAATTTGTCAATTAGAAAAATAAGTCATTTTGGCTGTTAGCAAGCATATGAAATCAGTATTGACAAAATCCATCATGCAATGCTGAGAAAACACAGAAGATGCATTACAAGGGGCATTTAGATCCATTTACACACCATTTAAAACAAAACATGAATGTATTTAACCTGCAGTTACAATGCATTCATATTGTTTTGATATTTTAAACAAATACTTGAATAATGATGTCTGAAATTATTATTATTTTTTGAATGAAAAGACACTTTATATGTGAAATTAAAACTGCCAGTAGGTGGAAGCAAGTCACTGTTAATAAGTGAGTCATTGCAACTGAACCGAATCATTTAAACGCTTGATTCATTCCGGAATGAAACACCATCAATAGAACAAAAACAATCAATATTGTGTCTAAAACGTAATTATCTTAATATAAAATTCTTGTTTAATAAACTGCTGTATAAAATCAATATCACATGTTTAATCATGCTGCTTTTTGGTGAAAAAAAAAACATCAGTCTTCCTGTGATACTGATTAATTATAAGAAAATATAAATGTATTCATTTCTGATCTTTATATCTTGATTTTTGTGATCATTATACATGCATTTTGATAAACTGAATCATGCAGTGAACTGAATCATGTAGCTCTCATGAGTCATAGATGTTAGCAAGACAAATGGACTATAATTGCCTTTTGCACTCTAAAAACTGCTGGGTTGAAAACAACCCAATCTGGGTTATTTTGGCATCCCAGCGCTGGGTCAAAAATGGATGAACCCAACGCTGGGTAATGGGTTATCACATTTAACCCAGCGTGTTGGTGTTTTTTTATGGTTTAAAATTACTACATTGCAGGGTTTCAAAAACCAGAGCAGGTTATCACTGTATTTCAGTGTATGACGTTACCGGAGAAAACCCTTACCTCTCCCGCTCTTAGCGCCTCCTGCTGGCAGAAAATGAACTTGCGGTGTGCCGCCATCAATTGAGTGTAAGGATGTAGGAAACATTGACAAATTCACTGACAGGCTAAAATGAAAAAAAAAAATCACTTTTACACATAAATAATAACTATCAAAAAGAAAATATTTATTAAAAACAAGACAAAAGTAAAAACTAACATGCAAGAAGAAATGCAGAAAAGGATGGCATTGACAGCTACTGTACATAGTTCATAAAGAATTGAACATTTGTTAAATATAACTTAAGATCAAACATATATTGTATAAAAATATAAGAAATCACTATTATACATTAAAAGTACAATTAGTAAGGTTCTTTACCAACTATGCTGGCATGAGTCATGATAGTACACAAATAAACCACAGCATTAACATTGATATTATAACATTTAACAGACATGTGTGTGTGAAAGAATGTGAGCATGTGTATGAATGACAGAGTGTAAACTCTTCTACTAAACAAAAGAGAATAAGCATTGTTTTTACAAATTATACGTACACTTACAGTTTTGTTTCATAGTCCATGAATACAGATCATGTATCAATGACAATTTTCATGATCTCTTCAGCATAATTGATGCAGTCATGAAGAAGCCCCATCAGCACAGCATGTGACATCTTCTACATCATCCAGCACAGTGTCCTCCTTTAAAACCACTACTGCATCAGTTTAGGGGAAAGGACGTTCTCTTCTTTGACCAGCATTCATCCCAGTCACCGCCTGCTCTTCATCAGCAGCCTAGAAAGAGAAACACATTTGAAAAAAGAAAACATTTAATTAAACTCTATCCATTTTCAGATAGAGGTGTATTCACATCTGTAAGGACAGGTAAATAAACTGTTTTATAGTTTCAACACTTTGTGAGGTTGTTTAATGTCTCAGTCCCCCACAGTGCTCCAGAAGGCTATAATGGTAGCACTAGTGTGAGGGCATGCAATATTGTTTGAATAAATATATTGCTTTCTGAAAGCTTCTTTACTGAAACATTAAAACAGACATGACATTCATATACCTCACAAATGTTCATGTACGTAGATGGCTGCTCTTCAAACGGTTAGTTCACCAAATAATAACCAAACTCACCAAACTCTGCTCATTTTTGGAAATCAAATAAATATTCTCTTAATTTGTGTCCTCCATTGCTAGTCTGGGAGACCAGTATTTTATTTTGAACATACTTTGCTATCATATACTTTAAGATTTATTCATATATAAATATTGGAATGAATTACTTCTACAATAACTGTTAATAGAGGCTTGAAAATCCTGATTATCTAAAATATAAAAGGATTAACAAAATTATGAGAAAATATATTAATTTGTGTTGTAAAGACAGACAAAAGTCTTACAGGTTTAGAATGACGTGAGGGCAATTAAATGATTTTTTTGTGTGAACTTTACCTTTAAGAGGGAAGGCCAAGAATGATGACTCTCCAAATCAGACAACTCCAAAGTTGGTTTGAGTTCTGCAATGAACAACACAGACATCAATGAGCAAGTAATCACACTGTTGTTGCATCAAAATGTGAAGTAAACCGACAGGAGACAACATAAACATTTATTTTCTAAAAATAACTTACATAAAATCTCAAAAGAATGATGATCTCCCATGTCTCTGGCTTTTAACATCTACAAAAACAAAAAACAAACATTTTACTTAGTAAAAAACAAAAACAACAAACAACACCTGATAACTGATAACATGAAATTATGAAGTTTACTTTCCTTAAACTATATTTGCCTGTCTTCTGAAGAAGCTGAGAAAACCTTCTCCTCACACAAGTCCTTAAATCCAGTTAGTTTGAGTTCTGCAAAGAAAAAAGAGACATTAATGGTTTCAATAAAATATGAAAATATAATCTCACTGTTGTTCTCACTGAGCTCGCACATATAGCTATCTCCTTTGACGTCTATGTCTGCAGTGCCTGTTTCACATCCTAAAACAGGTATAAGGTCTGTTGTGGCCCCCTGAGTGAGCCTGGTTTCTCCCAAGGTTTTTTTTTTTCCTCCCTTTTATCACCTATGGAGTTTTACATTTACCAGTAGTGTTACACATACCACTGGAGTGTGTGGGTTAGGAAGCAGAAGTTAAGTTGTGTTGCAGCTGCTCCTATTCAAGTCCTAAAAAATAGAATAAAAATCAGTTTGTTGCGAAACTGTTTCTTTATGGATCAAGAAACATTACAACCACAATGTCAAATAAAAAAAAACTCCAGCAAAATTATGTTTATGATTTTTGGAATGAAGTTAAGGTTATTAAAGTACTGCTGCCAGCTATTATAACAGACACAATTCTACAGTATTTACAGTATGTGCTTTATAGATGTTTCTAAGGTATTTGATTTAATTAATCACACTAATATTTTTATAAAGTAACAAACCAAAGGTGTTTTTCCCATTTTTGATTAGGATTTTACATTACATATAAATCAACCTATACTAGTCAGATGGGGCAGGAATGTTTCGGTACCTTTTAATGGGGTTCGGCAAGGTGGAATATTATCACCTCTTCTTGTAATTTGTATATGGATGATTTTTCTATTGAGTTAAATGAATTTAAAACCAGATGTATAATGGTTCAGGTGATAGTCTTACTAACCATTTATGTAAGGTCAGGGCCGTAGCTGGGGTTTGTGGGGCCTCGGTGCAGGTTGTACCAGGCCCTGTTTGAAATTGTTTAATTTATATGTTCATTCTATTTATTTATTTGTGCTAATTGCACAATGTTTAAGTTGTTTCATGATTGTAGGTGGCCAGGTACAGAAAACAAATAATTAAATGTAAAATAGCACTGCATAGTCTTCACTGTAAAAATTACATTAACTGTCAAACCAAAATGTATTCAGACACCTTCAACATTTCTTACATTATCATAGTTTATTCGCTCTAGTTTATAAAATGGTAATAAAATATGCTAAGAACTCAGAGTTGGAACAGTCAGAACAAATTCATCTTGATAATATCAGATAACTTTGATAGAAATATATGTAATGTACGGAGCCCCAAAAATAGTAAAAAAAAATAGTGGGCAAAATCGTGTGCACGATTTACTAATTTGTTCCCTCTATTTCTAAATCGTGCACACGATTTAGCAAATCGAGGGAACGCAATAGTAATCATGCTCACTTTTTAGTACATTTAGGGAACAAAATTAATAAATCATGCGCACAATTAATTTATTTTTTCTTGCATGTCATGTGCGGGGCTCCGCAGTAATGGATACAATCAACCAAAACTTCAGACAACTGTTAGTATGGCAATATTTACACAACTATCAATACTTTGTTGAACAATTACCAACCAATGCTTAATTCTTAAAGCAAAACATGGTGAGGTCAAAGTGTCTGAATAATTTTTCTTTCAATTTCACTAGTAGTCCACTGTATATATATATATATATTTTTGTATAATATGTTACAGTTCGCTTTATTTTGCTCTACTCACTTACCTAAATTAATTATAGTGTCCTGGACCTACTATTAAAACTTTTTTTTTATAATATATGGTGTCTGAATAATTTTTGGTTTGACTGTGCACTCATTCTTGTTAAAACTACGAAGTAATTTAGTCAAGAACAGAGAGTGATTTTCTTTCATTTTCTTGGATTAACATTACAGCAGCTAGTAGCTAAATAAGGTGCGGACAATGAATGCATTCAATATAATACATATCCCATTTTTTTCTCAACTGTTTACTTTCACTTAAGACATAACCAACAGGTTTTTTTTTTCGAACATCCTTTCCAAGACGGGTATTTGGACATATTTTTGTATGTTTTTGTTGGTACAAGAGCAAGAAGAAGCAAATTCTGTGTTCAAGTGTTTTGAGACGCCTAGCTTTCTCTGCTTGAGCCTTAAACGCCAGAACACTGCGGCTGCTGAATTGGGCTCATCATTTTCTGTTTGTTTAAACTGCGATTTGTATTTGTTCATTCAGGTTCAGGTGCAGGAGGAAGTTTGAGGAGAACTTCGAAAAGGAGAGCTCGGTTCAGTGTCACTTTCTGTGAGACGCGGCTCTGAGACTGGGATGAGTGCACACCAAACACAGCACGCGAGTAACCAGTTCAGCTTTTCCGCGTCTTGTGTTTGAAATATTTAAAATCTTTTGAATGTTTAAATTGGAAAGTGGTGAAGCTTAAAAACACATGACAATGCGACACGCATCAGTGGCCTGTCAACTGTCCTGATCATCTTTTTAGGCTGCATGGCCTCAGGCAGATGGTTGAGATCGCCGGTCCTCCCACTCATCCATGGGCCTCTATAATCGTCACCACCTTTCACCCCACTTGCGACGGCCCTGTGTAAGGTGAGGACGGTAATTTTGTCTTCTTGTAGTGCTGGGCTACATCAGTCACTTTGTGTATGCTCAAACCATGGGGCATATTTAATACTAAAAAAGAGTGTGGTTATGATAAGTGAAACTACAGGGGATTGGTAACAAAAAATTCCATCTTTTTATTTAGGTGACCAAGATTTAAATGTGGTAAATAATATAAAATATCTGGCTCACATTATTAGAGATGATTCTAATGATGATGATGTGCAGCACTAGTGCTAGAAGTTATACGGAGAGGAAAATATTTTGGCTTGTAAATTTTACATGTGCACTACTGTTGCAAAATAGCACTTTTTAGAGCAGGGATAGACAAATCTGATCCTGGAGGGCCACTATCCTGCAGAGTTTAGCTCCAACCCTAATTATACACACCTGAACAAGGCAATCAGTGTTTTCGGGATTACTAGATAGATACAGACAGGTGAGTTTTTATGAGGGCTGAAGCTAAACTCTGCAGGATAGTGGCCCTCCAGGACTGGAGTTGTTTATCCCTGTTTTAGAGTTTACTGTACTTCATTTAATACATAGGATTTATGGTGTATTTAGTCAGGTTAAAATGAAAAAGATGGTGCCATTTAATGATGCATTAAGGGTTCCGCTTGAGTTCACAAGGTGCATAAGTGCAAGCTAATTATTCATATCTAGTGATGCATGATACTTTCCTACTTTGCATGACGTGTTAAGGAATTATATGTAGTTTTATGTGTCAATTAAGTTATACAAGAAATACAATCACAATGGTCTTAAAGATCTTTATCTTTATCTCTGGTGACAATACATTTATTCTGACAGTTACAGAGAAGTTCACAAAATAATAAAACTTAAACATTATTATTTACACAACATTAGCCTGTTCATCAATAACATAAAACAACAAAAAAATTAAATTAATAAAAATATAAGTAAATATTACAGGTAATTGACAGATGTTTCATTTTAGGGTTAACTATTTCTTTAAAGGAGTCGTGTCACATGTATTTAGTTTTCTGTGTCTCTGTCTTCGTTTGGATTTGTGTTTGGTTGTGCCCATTCTTTCCTGTGAATTATTATAAGAACTCTTTTGATTATACTTCTTTCTTCGTGCACTTTGTTTTGCAAACCAGTCCGTTACAGAATAGCAGACCTTCAAAAGTGAGTAACAATTAGCTGTGTTTTTCTTTCCTTTTTTTTTTTATTTTTCCCCTCTACCGGAATGGATATCCCAGCCATTCAACTCATTTGACTAGAGAAACAGGAAACAGGAAACACGTCTGCCAGTGAACAGTCCCAATGAGGATTTCACAGCTTTCTTGCTGAGGAGGATATCTCCAGCCCCACTCCCAAATCAGAGACCAGCCAGCTGTCATCGCGCTGCGCAAATGTCAGAGCCCACCACAGCCGCAGAGGAGCACGACTGACCAGGTGTGTGAGCCGGCAACACCGTGCGTTATGGGAATGCTGGTGGAGATTGAGGGCTTAGAGGAAAGCCCTGCCCACACTCCTGTGACTGAGAGTTTACTGCATCTGGTTTCTGGGGATAACATGGACGAACTAATGGACATCTTTCAAATGGACTTAATAGACTGGTTTGGGGAGGTAATTCCCAGTTCTCCTTTGTCTCTGCTGGATATGCCCAGCCCTGAATCTCCTGTGTGTCTCCACTGGTTCCACCCAGCTCAAGTCATCCTGTGTTCTCTCCCAGCCTCCCTCTCCCACCTCCTTTTAAACCAGCTCACCTTCAGTCAACGCCATCTAGGCACTTTGATCTGCCTCGGGACTTCCAGTCTCCAGCTCAGCCATGGTGTAAGGATCCCCTGTCTCAGTTTCTAGCTTTCGAATCCTGGACTCCACCTCGGCCCTTCGACCCATCCCTCTGGCTCTGTCAGGCTCCTCCTCCCCTCTGGCTCTGCCTCCATCCTCAGTTGCTCCGGCTCCACCAAGGTCTTCCGGAGCCCCACTGCCGCCGCCTCAGTTGTCTGAGCCTTCTGCTCCACCTTGGCCCTCCGGATCCTCGGTGTCACCCTGGCTCTGTAACTGCCGTGCTCTATCATGGGCACATACTTCATCATCTCTGCCAGTCAGCCCCCTGGTGTTGTTGGCCCTACCTCCACCATGCATCAACTCCACCGTGGGCCGCTATCCTAGCATCTGGATCTCGAACCTGGCTCCTCCTGCTCCAGACTCCTCCCTCCATCTACTCTGCACCTGGCCCTATAAACTATACCCCTTTCCGAATGCCTGCCCCTCACCTGCCTCACGCCCATCTCCTGAACGCCTACCCTCCCTCCGCTGTTGGACTGTTTGTCTGCGCGAGGACGCACCATTCTGGGAGGAGGCAAAATGACACATGTATTATTGGTTCAGTTGTCTTGTGTCTCCATTTTCATGCCTAGTTAGTTTCCATGGTTTAAATTTCCTTTAACAAATATAACAGATCAATGTACTGTAAAAACAGGATGTAAGTTTAAAAACTGAAAACTTCCTTGCTAATTCAAAAATAGCTCTTATTGAAACTAAGCTCAGAAAACATCTAATTTTGGAATGTGCCACTTTATGACGAAATAACATAGCAAAAGTCTGCCTCTACAGGAAAAATCAGTGCCTATTTCTGCATCGCTGCCTCTTTAGCCCCGCCCACTGGTACAAAACTGTGGTAGGAGGAGGGGAAATAGACACAAATACAGGATAAATCCATCAGCATCAATATGAAAATTGTTATGATGCTTGTTAAGATTATACTTACCACTAGGTGGCGAACAATGGCTATTCGGGGAAAAAGTCAAAGAAGTGAGTGAGAAAGAGAGCTGACAGGGGAGACTGTTGTTTGTGTCAAGGGGCAAGGAACTCGACCGGAAGTTGAAGTCGGGTGGGGGCTGCCATCTTTTAGCAGAACTTCACTTGCGTTAGCATTCCCATTGACTCCCATTCATTTTGGCGTCACTTTGACAGCGAATAACTTTACATCTGAGGCGTTTAAAGACTCTGTTTGTCCATTATTTATTTCTAAAGATACACGACAATGTATAAAGGGCTCCATTACCTTCTATGTTACATTATGGCCCCGTATAAACAGTTTTTGTAAAAAATAGGCTAACGATTGCGTCATAACCACTCGGCTCTCTGTCGCATTACCGTACAGACAGGTGGAGAAGCTCGCAGGCAATTAACTTAATATGGCGTACTGGCGTTACATTTTAAAATACTATACAAAATAATTAATCAGAATACTTACTCCTGCTCACTCACGACAAAGAACTCCCCGCTCAAGCTCGCCGTCTCTGCAAGATTAACGATGGCAGTTTGCACGCACAGCTACTAGAAGATTTACATCTGTCAGACAGGTTGCTGACGTCGTCAAGCTTCGTTTGAGTCTGCGTGTCAGAAACGGAAGTGCTAAAAAACGCTAAAACTGGGCTTCATTTGTCTCAATTGAGTTCCAATGGGGTCGCTGTGTCCATTTCTTTTACTGTCTATGGTTTGTGTTGACAGACTGTCGAATAAAGTAGGACCCAGATGGGCCAGAGTTAAGAATATAGATTCCTGTTTTATATGAAAACACCACACTTTAACATATAGATGTTATTACACGATTACAAGTCACAGTGTAGCATTAAGTTATGAAAAATAGTCTTGGAAAATATAATGACAAATCAGTTTCAATCAGTGCTGCATACAGTTTAAACAGAATCTCTGATTATTATGAGGTCTTTTGACTAGTCGTGTTATGCCACTTGCTAGAGTCCTGCACAGGTTCGGGTACCCGCGGGTGAAAAATATCCAACTGTGTCGGATACGGGTGCGGGTCGGGTCGGACACAGGGGAAACACGGGTCTAGGGTTCAAAACAGTCCCGTGCAAACGTAAAAATAGGCCTACGTTCCACTTAAAAAAAAATCACAACCGCGCGAACGGTTTTTGTTTTCCGTTTATATATATATATATATATATATATATATATATATACAGAATCTGAATTAAAATGTGTTTGATTTAAGCCTATTTCAAAATTTGTGTCATAATATTATATCGCGCATACAGCTCAACTAACGTGATCGTTATAAAGGTGTTTAAACAAAAATACACTTCCACTTGCATGTATTTGACAATCGGAATATCAGATATTTAATTCCATAGCTAACACATTTGTGAATATGGGCCTAATCTAGGCTATCCAGGGTTGTTGTTTTTTTGACTTTGTGCAGCTCTTTTACACACGCGCTCTGGCGCAGATCCGCCTCTTGCGATGCTCAGCTGTGAAGGATTAATAAATAGGTGCGTTCGACTTGAAGCACAACCTCAGACGGTGGTTTGATTCGCTCTTTTGTTGTTCTGTTTTCTTTCAGGATCAAAAATACAACAAATGAAAGCGTTTATCTGTATTTCCGACTGATGAGAACTATGCATATACATTCATAAATCAGTCAATTTGTATTTTATTATGAGATATTTTATTCTAATGTGATCAGTGACTCAAGCACTGATGGACCAAAGAGCACGTATTTCGACATTTGCGGAAAAAAATTAAAATATAAATTCTCAGAAAATGCATTTAATACCAATATATTGAAACGTCTGTTTATATACTCCATTAATAAAGGAGTCCAGACATTGGAAAAATATCAGTCCACATGCGTTTTATATGTAATATGAGGGAAATAGACACAAAAAAATATTTAACTTTTAGGTAGCAAAATATTTTTTAGTAATTCTGTCAATTAAATCTGCTATATATTTGCTTCTTATTTATTAAATACGGGCAATTGATTGAAAAAAAAAGATGATCAAAATTAAGATAAAATGTATAAAAAACGAATAGGCCTATCTTTTAAAAAGTGTTTTCCATAAATAACTTCTGTATGACCTGGCAATAACATTCGAAAAAAGTGTGTCTAATGTGATTGACCTAACTGATTTGATTTCGGGTGCGGGTCGGGTGTCGGTTCTATTTTAAGCGGGTCGGGTGCGGATTTTAATTAGTGCTGCTGTCGGAAAACGGGTCGGATGCGGTCTTAAGCACTGCGGGTACGGGCGGGTGTGGATTTACAAAATCGGACCCGTGCAGCTCTCTGCCACTTGCGTCCAGTGTAACGGGGAAAAATTAGGAAAGAGCTCCAGTTTGTGAAAGTGAAACACTTTGTTAGTTTGTTTGTCTTACTTTACTTTTTGGTTTCATTGTTTAAACAAGATGGTATAATGCAGGCTTTTTGGAGAGACTGAAAGTAAAAGATGAAGTGGTGCCGAGTCTGACCAGAGTGAATCCAACAGTAATGTCACAACAAAAATGTATTTTTACGACTATTGCATTGTCTGTTCCAGACAGTTTGATTCATATTGAGTATTTATACATTTTTGAATAGCCTACACAATTGACCCATGTTGGTTTCAGGGTACGTCACAGCAGCATCAATCTGTTATTTTAATAAGCGAAACTGTTAACCTAGCACTGTGTTTACTTGAGTCTTGAATTTGCCCGTCTAAAAAACAGACTGTTCTGCAGAGAGGCACAAAAACAGGACAGAAAATGTATTTATTTATTTATTAATTCATCTATTTTTATGTAAAATCACACAAACATTATAAGAAAACATCAGAGAATGTTATATAATAATAAAAAAAGCAATTCATGACCACTTTAAGCACAGTGAAGCTTATATAATAATAAAAAATGCTATTCATGACCACTTTAAGCACAGTGAAGCGCTAAAATGAGACATAAAATGCACAGAAAAGAAGACAAATGTAAAATAAAGATGTTTTTCATCATGATTACATCAGGAGTGGTAAAATTAAGTGTTAAAACAACATTAACAGTGATCTGGACAGATATATTTATAGTATGTTAAAAATATTTGTAAAAATTAATAATAATAATAATAATTTCTAAGGATGCAAAATTGAATCTTAGACTGATGAGGGAGATATGAGGCATGGACTCGTCATAAAAGGAGGCCAGACCCTCCTCATAATCCTCAAATAGCCTCTCAGGCACCACACTCAGAAAAAGAAAGATACATGGAGAATCACAAGCCCAGTGCACCCCATTAATCAGACCCACAGTCCAGCATTTATCTTTAGGATTCAGACTGTTCCACCTCTACATGTTAAATACCACTTAATTTACTCCTTCACCTCCACCTTGTTGTAAACGACACTTTTTATCTTCTTTTTTTTTTTGATTGTGTGTTCGCTAAAAAAGAAATAAATTATGAAGTTATAAAGGGTCCATAACATAATTAATCTTAAGATAAATAATAATATACATAATATTTGTCACCACTTGAAGACCAGTTAAACCAACAGGAATTTAAATATATTGCTTATCTTATGATAAACATATTGATAAACTATATTATTAATAATTTAATAAAGCCATATAAAACAAATGTATCATTTTGGGTACTCACCATGTGACTGTAAATGTTGATCATGTTCTAGTTCAGAATAAAGACAAAAATAAAAAGAACATTGATGGTATTACTTTTGATATCGCTCTGAAAAACAACTGCATATTTTTAATATAAAGTATGATCATTTAGATTTATATTATGCATTAACATCTGGTAACTGAATAAATAATTAAAATATACATGCATACAATATAAACATGCATTTATTATCTATCCTGTTTGATTTAGGCTATAAACGCTTGTTCTTTCCTTGTTCTCATTTTGTAAAGGTTGACCATGTTGTGAAGAAAATTGAGAATAAAGGCAAAAACAATTAAACAATTTGCTTAATACACTGGTTCATACGGTAATTTAATAAATGCATAATACAAATTTATATATTATAAACATGCATTTATTTCATAAATTTGTGTGTGTGTGTGTGTGGGTGAGAGAGAGAGAGAGAGAGAGAGGAGAAAGAGACAGAGAGAACTGCCATAAAGTCAACTATGCCTCATTTTATTACAGGTGCTGGTCATATAATTAAAAAATATCATCAAAAAGTTTATTTATTTTACTAATTCCATTCAAAAAGTGAAACTTGTATATTACATTCATTCATTACACACAGACTGATATATTTCAAATGTTTATTTCTTTAATTTTGATGATTATAACTGACAACTAAGGAAAATCCCAAATTCAAGAAAATTAGAATACTTAAGACCAATACAAAGAAATGATTTTTAGAAATCTTGGCCAACTAAAAAGTATGAACATGAAAAGTATGAGCATGTACAGCACTCAATATTTAGTTGGGTCCCCTTTTGCCTGAATTACTGCAGCAATGCGGCGTGTCATGGAGTTGATCAGTCTGTAGCACTGTTCAGGTGTTATGAGAGCCCAGGTTGCTCTGATAGTGGCCTTCAGCTCTTCTGCATTCCTGGGTCTGGCATATCGCATCTTCCTCTTCACAATTCCCCATAGATTTTCTAAGGGGTTAAGGTCAGGCGAGTTTGCTGGCCAATTAAAAACATGGATAGTGTGCAGGTGCCAAGTCCTGTTGGAAAATGAAATCTGCATCTCCATAAAGTTGGTCAGCAGCAGGAAGCATGAAGTGCTCTAAAACTTCCTGGTATACAGCTGTGTTGACCTTGCACCTCAGAAAACTCAGTGGACCAACATCAGCAGATGACATGGCTCCCCAAACCATCACCGACTGTGGAAACTTTACACTGGACCTCAAGCAACCTGGATTGTGTGCCTCTCCTCTCTTCCTCCATACTCTGGGACCCTGATATCCAAAGGAAATGCAACATTTACTTTCATCAGAGAACATAACTGTGGACCACTCAGCAGCAGTCCAGTCCTTTTTGAAGCGAGACACTTCTGACGCTGTCTGTTGTTCAAGAGTGGCTTGACACAAGGAATGCGACAGCTGAAACCCATGTCTTGCATATGTCTGTGTGTAGTTGTTCTTGAAGCACTGACTCCAGCTGCAGTCCACTCTTTGTGAATCTCCCCCACATTTTTGAATGGGTTTTGTTTTACAATCCTCTCCAGGGTGCGGTTATCCCTATTGCTTGTACACTTTTTTCTACCACATCTTTTCAGTCTTTCTTTTTTTGTGTGTAGCCTACAGAACTACACTGGGAGACAATTTAAAGGCTTTGCAGGTGTTTTGAGTTAATTAGTTGATTAAAGTGTGGCACCAGGTATCTTCAGTATTGAACCTTTTCACAATATTCTTATTTTCCGAGATACTGAATTTGGGATTTTCCTTAGTTGTCAGTTATAAACATCCAAATTAAAAGAAATAGACATTTGAAATGTATCAGTCTGTGTGTAATGAATGAATATACTATACAAGTTTCACTTTTTGAATAGAATTAGTGAAATAAATCAACTTTTTTGATGATATTCTAATTATATGACCAGCACCTGTTCATAGAACTGCTGTGTATTATTTTTTTTTTTCATATCAAAATCGCCAACTGCTCCCTGGGAGCTGCAGCATTGGCTGCCCATTGCTACGGGTGTATGTTCACTAATGTATGTGTGTGTGTGTGTGTGTGTGTGTGTCTTCACTACTGTGTGTGCACTTGGATGGGTTTAAAGCAGAGCACAAATTCCATGTATGGGTCACAATACTTGCCAGAGAGTCTTAATTAATTTATAAACTTCATTGTATTCTGAAGAACATTAAGATAACTATATTACTAATTATTTCATGATAATAACTACAAATATATAAGTATGAAAAATTATAGAAAAAACTAAACACTTTATGGTTACCAGAAATGGTGGCCTTATACAGTATGTACACTTTCCCTAATATAACGAAAAGTAGGAATACAAAGTGTCTGTTCATTAACTATTTTGTGGATGAAAAGTGGCTTTAAATTAATAACAATACTTGACAAAACAAAAGACAAATTCACCTGGATTTATACTCCTGTCTCATTCTGTAAAAGTCAATCACATTCTGAAGATAATTCTGAATATATTAATAATAAAATAAAATGGCATAAACATTTGAATTAAAAGGATCATGAACTGTCACTGTTTTTTTATTTTGTACTGTTATCTGAGGTCTACTTATTATGTTACCAAGATTTTTATATCAAAATGCAATGTAATCTAGAAGTAAATTATGAACACTCTTTTGAAATAGTTGTGTCAGATTGTAGACTTGGAAGTAAACACCTACTGCTATGATTGGCTTGTGTATGTTTGACAGCCTACATCCTTCACATATAGAAACTGCAGCGATTTAGGTTAAATCACATAAATACTCATCTCAAACTATCTGTTTAACTGACAAAGTAATAGTGAGCACAATAAAAACAGTTACTCACACTTCTGTGTTGTGACATTACTGTCAGATCCAATATAGTCAGAATGGCATCGTCTTTCAAATACAATCTTTCTGAAATTCTGAGTATTATTACACAGCTTGGTACTGCATAGCATCTTGTTGTTTTGAGACTATTTTTTTTTTTTTTTGTATAGACCGGCATTTGCCTCTACATTGTTTTTCACACCTCATGCACAAATAGGTGGGAGGGGCTAAACAGGCAGTGGTGTAGAAGCAAGCATTGATTTTCTGCAGAGGTGTTGCAGAGGTGATGTTCAGCCACACTATTACATCATTAGAGTTGTACATTCCATAATCATTCCATTTAGCAGACTGGCTTCAATATAAACTGTTTTTAGAGAACCCAGAAAGTTTAGATTTCTGACACTTTTTTATAGTACAATGACCTCTTATACAGTGCCCTCCATAAATATTGGAACATTTAAGACAATATTGTTCTGTTTGCTGTGGAGTAAAGAAATCTGTAAATATGATTAAAAGATGAATATGAGACAAAAATACAGAATGCCACATTTTATAATTGGGTGATTCAACAAAAAGATGTTTTACCGGCTAAAAAGATCAACACTTTTAGAGTTTTGTCTCCCTATCTGATGTTATCACAAGTATTGGAACAGTTGCCTCACAGGTATTTCTAGGTGACACACACAAACCAGGATGGAGACGAGGAAGCAGACTCTGAAAGAAAAACAAGGAATCTGGATGCTAAAAGAAAATAAGTGAATTAGGACTATAGGAAAATCACCATCAACCTCCAGAAAGCTGTGGTTATGCTCTGACAATCAACAGTCTGCAGGTTAATTGAATTACAGAATTACAAAGAATTTCAGAAGATATACAGCAAGATGCAAACCTCTGATCAGCACCAAAAATAGAAAGGCAACATTCTTCACAATTGTGAAGCAGTAGAGTTTTGGAACTGAGTTGATGGACCAATGAGACAAAGATAAACCTTTATCTAAGTGAATGGAAAGCAAAAGTGTGGAGAAAAAAATGAACTGCAAATGATCCTAAGCAAACAACTGTCATGGTTCATGGGTCAGTGCGTTCATCTTTGCGTATCTGTCTGATTGTGTGCGTCTGTTAACTAGCAGCAGCTGCGGTCTATGAGCACCCGCTGCAACTCATTTGCGCTGCCTTTAAGATTGGCTGGTGTAAGGTCCAGGCACCCGGTGTCATGATTCTGCCCTCGTGTCCTTGATTTTTCCTAGTCTTGAGGCAGGATCATGGCAGACCTGTGTTTTGTGTACAAGCGCATGGCCTTGTCTTTGGGCCATGTGCTTGTGTTGTCTCGTTCCCTTGCCCCGCCCCCCTTGTTATCCTAGTCGTGTCGTGATTGTCCTATCTGTAACACCTGTCGTGTCTTGATTAGTTCCCCTATTTAGATCTCCTAGTGTGCTCTGTCTTGCGTCGGTTCATTGTGTGTTTCTCAGATGTGTTCCACAATTGTGGTTGTGTGTGAGAGATTGTGCTGTACCCTCTGAAGTCCTTGTATTACCGTGAGTGTTTGTAGTTAGTGTCAAGAGTTTGTTTGTCTTATCAATCCTGCCCTGTTAAGTTGTTTAGTTCCTGCCCTAGCTGTTGTTTTCCCCCTCGTGGGTTTTTGTTTTCCCTTTTTTGTAATAAACCCTTTGTCTTGAGAATCCCTGTCTGCACTTGAGTTCTTCCCTTGCCAAAACTGTGACAGAATGAACCGACCAAGATGGAACTCAGCAGACAGGAGGCAATGCTGGATGTCATCAGCCAGCAAGCAGGATGGTTTCGAGGGCTCTCGCCTAGTGGTGTTCCGGGGGACCAGGGGAGGTCGTTCCAGAGCAAGCGGTCGAGAGGAGGAGCCACAGAGGTCCCCTCCACCTACCCAGCTGCCAATGATTCCGGAGGGTCGTGTCCTGGCCGTGGCAACCCTGGGGGACCAGGCAAGTTCCTCCCAGAATCCTGAGGCACCTCCCACTTCCTTCAGTCTCCCCAACAAGCGAGGGAGACGGCTTTCGTGGGAGTCAGCCTCAGAATCGTCGGCGTCAGAGTCTGCCCTGCCCGAGACCGAACTTCCCCAACCCGTCTCTGTCCCGGCGGTGACCTCTGCACCGCGGCCTAGAAGGAAGAGAAGGAAGAAGGGGTCTCCCGGTCCTGCCACTCTGTCGCCTCCTACAGCGGTGAGCGTGCCCGAGCCAGCAGCGGTGAGCGTGCCCGAGCCAGCAGCGGTGAGCGTGCCCGAGCCAGCAGCGGTGAGCGTGCCCGAGCCAGCAGCGGTGAGCGTGCCCGAGCCAGCAGCGGTGAGCGTGCCCGAGCCAGCAGCGGTGAGCGCTGGCATGCCCGTGCCAGCAGCAGTGAGAGCTGGCGTGCCCGTGCCAGCAGCGGTGAGAGCTGGCGTGCCCGTGCCAGCAGCAGTCAGAGCTGGCGTGCCCGTGCCAGCAGCGGAGAGCGCTGGCGTGCCCGAGCCAGCAGCAGTGACTCTTGAACCCGACCCGGCGAAGAAGAGGACCGTTTTCAGGTCTGCAGTCATGAGGGTGGAGGAGAGAGCTGCGGCCGACTCTGCAGCAAAGACTCTAGTACAGTCTGTCTCATCTTGTAAGGAGATGCCAGTTATCCTAGCTGCTAAAGCCTTCTCAGATTATTTGTCTCGTCTTGTCCAGATCCTAGAAGTCCCCGTCAGTCCTGTCTTGTCCCCTGACCCTGTCCCCAGAAGTCCCAAGTGTCCAGCCGTTGTCTCCCCGTGTCCTGTTGATGTGGCCCCGTGTCCTGTTGATGTGGCCCCGTGTCCTGCTGATGTAGTCATGTGTCCCGTTGATGTGGCCCCGTGTCCCGTTAATGTCCCCCCGTGCCCTGTAGATGTGGTCCCCCCGTGCCCTGTAGAGGTGGTCCCCCCGTGTCCAGTAGATGTAGCTCCTCGTCCTGTTGATGTTGCCCCGCGTCCCGTAAGTGTTGCCCCACGTCCCTTGTCTGCTCCTGTCATGTCCCCTGTCAGTTGGCCCGAGACCCCTCCCCGCCCCTCACCACCCAGACCTGCCCGTACCCCCCGTCGTCAGCCTTCGTCCTGTCCTCCTAAGATTCCTACCCCACCCACCCGCCCTGGGCTGTCCCCCATGAACTTTGTGGTCCCGCCCCCTCCCCTTCCCTGTTTGTTTTTTTTTTATTTGTCACCCTAACCCTGTCGTTGTGTATTCTTGTTTGCCTTTATTATTATTTGTCATGTCTTGTTGGTTTGTGTCTGTGTCCCAGTCTGTCATGTCCGTCATGTCCCGTGTTTGATGTTCCCTTGAGGAGCGTCTGGAAGCCGCTCCTTAAGGGAGGGGTTCTGTCATGATTCTGCCCTCGTGTCCTTGATTTTTCCTAGTCTTGAGGCAGGATCATGGCAGACCTGTGTTTTGTGTACAAGCGCATGGCCTTGTCTTTGGGCCATGTGCTTGTGTTGTCTCGTTCCCTTGCCCCGCCCCCCTTGTTATCCTAGTCGTGTCGTGATTGTCCTATCTGTAACACCTGTCGTGTCTTGATTAGTTCCCCTATTTAGATCTCCTAGTGTGCTCTGTCTTGCGTCGGTTCATTGTGTGTTTCTCAGATGTGTTCCACAATTGTGGTTGTGTGTGAGAGATTGTGCTGTACCCTCTGAAGTCCTTGTATTACCGTGAGTGTTTGTAGTTAGTGTCAAGAGTTTGTTTGTCTTATCAATCCTGCCCTGTTAAGTTGTTTAGTTCCTGCCCTAGCTGTTGTTTTCCCCCTCTTGGGTTTTTGTTTTCCCTTTTTTGTAATAAACCCTTTGTCTTGAGAATCCCTGTCTGCACTTGAGTTCTTCCCTTGCCAAAACCGTGACACCCGGCCCAAGGAAGGTATTCAGTGCTGGATGAAGGTTTCCTGCGTGTTCTGTCTTTCAGCGCGTAAAGTTATTCAATTTAGGTTAAACTCAAATCTGACGCCATTTTCTTATCTAATCTGACTCCATTTTAGTATGACCTCGAATTTAGGTTGAAAGGCAAATTGGTTGTTTGTTGGTATCTAATTATTATTGTTATTCTTCTGACATTTGATTATTCTAATTTAACTCTTTACTTTATTTTACTCGTTCATTAGTAAAATTCTTCTAAGTTCTTCTAAGTGTGCCCCACGATCTCAAACTCGCCAGTCTAAAACAGTAGACAGAGGTTATGACTAGTAGTCCCCCTCAGTTACCCATGTACAACTTAGTTAAAGCACAAACAATAATCAGCGTTTATGCTAGCACTACCTGTCTAGCCCCCGACAGTTATATAACTACGTACAATTTAATTAAAGCTGAGACAATAACCAGCAGTTGCATTAACTATATATTATAGTTAATGCAACTGAGTACAACTTAACTAAAGTCAAGCGGTTAGTCAGAAATCTAAAATCTCACCTGATGTGCCCTATGCTCCATCCAGCCTGAGTTTTAGTATGCACTTAACCCTGGAGGCAGATTTGCGTAAACATAGCCTTCACTTAATCTACTTGAGAAAATAATTTCAGAGTAAGTCATAGTAAATCAAATGTAACAATTTATTATCAGTCAGGTAAGGATTATGCCAATTACATAGCCAATTCATAGATATCAAATCAATACAAGACAACAAATTCTCAAAGATGAATTTAAGAGTAAAAGATGCATACCTGACTTTTAGAAAAATACATAATATGAAGTGTGTGGACACACTTCATGCTATGGGCTCATTCCAGCTACAGAAGGCCCTGATCCTCTTGCTGCAGTCCTTTAAATACCTCAGACCAAGATAAACATCCCCTGAGATGGAGACAGGAACTAACCATTGGAATTTCGTACTTTAGCCGCGGAGTGCGGCTGGAATTCTGAGGCACAGTTGGACCTGTTTCTACATGGACTTTCGGACACCCTCAAGGACGAGATTTATTCCTCGGATTTACCCGCGGGGATGGATAAACTCATAGAGCTGGCTATTCGTGTGGATGCCAGATTAAGGAGGCGTGTCCAACAGAAGTAACTACGGAGAATCCCTGACATCACTCATCATAGCAACCTGTCATCAGTCAATGGCGAGAGTGAGTTCTCTTCCCCAGATCCCGAACCCATGCAAATGGGCAGGTTTCGCCTTTCACAGAGGAGAAGCAGAGATGCAGAGAGAAAGGTTTATGCTTGTACTGTTGAGCCGCTGGTCACATCATTCTGCAATGTAAAAACGATATAAATACTGTTCTTTTCTCACACAAACTGCTCGTTTCATGTCTTAGGTCATCAATGTGTACTTACGATGGGGAATTGTTTAATTTGGACTTCTCTGTGCATGCTCTTTGAGGTGGTGACCAAGACCTCCATTGTATGAGTCAGAGACAAGAACGGTTTGACCTAAATATATAAAAATGGGAACTACTGCGGAAACAAAGACAGCCACATCTTGGATGCCCTGGAGGTAAGCTAAAACATACGAAAATGTAATTTGAAAGTGAACTATCCCTTTAATGGTCAGCCGTTACCCTCCGTCACACATTCTACAGTCTCAGTAAAACTCATCACCTCTGGACAACACATTGAGAACATTGACTTTCTCCTCACTGACACTCCTGCTGCCCCTGTGGTTTTGGGGCATCCCTGGCTGGTGCTCAATAATCCCCACATAAACTGGGGAATAAATACTGTCTTGTCCTGGAGTGAATATTGTCATGCATCATGTCTGTTGTCTGCATGTTCTGCTGTGTCTTGTTCTGTGTTTCAGGATGATCACACTGACCTGTCTAACATGCCACGTGAGTACTTCGACCTGAAGAGAGTGTTCAGTAACTCTCGGGCTGCTTCTCTACCTCCGCATCATCCCTATGACTGTGCTGTAGAATTATTGTCAGTTAATTCTCTGTCTAAAGGCAAATTATATCCGCTTTCCAATCCGGAGAGGGAGGTCATGAAGAAATATATTTCTGATTCTCTTGCAGCCAAGATCATCCACCCCTCTTCCTCTCCAGTGGGTGCGGGATTTTTTTTTTTGTGAAAAAGAAAGATGGCTCTCTTCGTCCCTGTATTGACTATTGAGGGTTGAATGACATTACGGTGAATGTAGTCGGCTTTCGAGCGTCTGCAGGGGGCATCATTTTTCACGAAATTGGATCTCCGTAATGCTTATCATTTGGTTTGCATAAGAGAGGGGGATGAATGGAAGACCACTTTTAATACCCCCAGGGGGCACTTTAAATAGCTTGTTCTTTCTTTTGGCCTTTGTAACGCCCCCGTGGTATTCCAAGCACTCGTCAACGATGTGTTGAGAGATATGGTAGATCAGTTCATTTATGTCTACCTGGATGACATATTGATATTTTCTCATTCTCTCCAGGAACATGTTCAACACGTCAGGGGAGTGCTTCAGAGGCTGTTAGAGGATGGGCTTTTTGTCAAGGCGGAGAAATGCGTTTCCATGCACAGTCTGTTTCTTTTTTGGGATACATCGTCTCGGCTGAGGGGTGCACATAGATTCTGACAGGATCCAGGCTGTGGTAAATTGGCCAACCCCACAGTCTTGTAAGACCCTGCAGAGGTTTCTGGGCTTTGCCAAATTTCTACCGGCGGTTTATTTGCAATTTCAGCCAGCTAGCCGCTCCTTTGACTTCCTTAACCTCCATCAAGACTGCTTTCAGGTTGTCTAGTGCAGCAGAAGCTGCATTTTCCAAATTAAAAAGCTGTTTAGTTTCAGCTCCCATCCTTATTGCCCCTGATCCTTCCCGGCAGTTCGTGGTGGAGGTTGATGGGTCAGAGGTGGGGGTTGGCGCGGTCCTATCCCAGAGTTCCCTCACGGATGGTAAGGTACATCCTTGCGCGTATTTTTCTCACCGTTTGTCCCCCGCCAAGCCTAATTATGACATTGTTGGCAGTCAAGCTTGCTTTGGAAGAGTGGTGTCATTGGAAGATTTGGACTGATCACAAATATCTTGAATACATCAAGTCTGCTAAAAGATTCAACTCTAGGCAGGCTTGGTGGGCTCTTTTTTTTTTTCTCGGTCATTTTGATTTTTCTATTTCTTATCGTCCAGGTTCTAAGAACAACACACCTGATGCGTTATCCCGTATTTTTGATGTTTCGGATCGCCAGAAAGTGTATATTTCTGCAGTCACGTGGGAGATCAAGTCGAAGGTTCGCACAGCCTCTCAAGGGGTAACACCCCCACTCGGATGCCCACCGGGTCGGTTGTTTGTACCAGAGGCTTTAAGGTCCGAAGTTATCCGATGGGGTCATTATTCCAAAGTAGCTTGCCATTCTGGAATTAATCGTACCAAGTTTCTCGTTAAACAACGGTTTTGGTGGCCAGCCATGGCTCGCAACATTCATCTTTTTGTTTTGGCTTGCTCTGTCTGTGCTGTTTCGGAGTCTTCCAATCGACCCCCTGCTGGACTCCTTCAGTCGTTGTTAGTTCCTTTGAGATCCTGGTCCCACATTATGCTAGATTTTGTTTCTGGTCTCCCTCCCTCACTGGGGAAACACACATTTTTACCATGGTGGATCGGTTCTCGAAGGCAACTCATTTAATTCCTCTGCCCAAATTACCTTCTGCTAGAGAAACAGCGGTTGCTGTCACAGATAACGTTTATCGCTTACATGGCCTCCCGATGGATGTGGTCTCTGACAGGGGGCCTCAGTTTGTTTCCAAATTTTGAAGAGAATTTTGTAAATTGCTGGGGGCGACTGTTAGTCTTTCTTCTGGATTTCATTCTCAGAGTAATGGTCAGATGGAGAGGGCCAATCAAGTCCTAGAACGAGTGTTGCGATGTTTGGTTTCTCAGAACCCCTCCTCTTGGAGCCAGCAGCTCTCATGGGTTGAGTACGCACATAACTCGTTACCAGTTTCAGCTACCGGCCTATCGCCTTTTTAGTGTAGTTTTGGGTACCAGCCACCACTTTTTCCAGAATTGGAATCCGAAGTCGCGGTTCCCTCTGCCCACGCATATATCCAGAGGTGCAGGGCCAGATTGACCCTGCTCTTGGTCAGTGGTGGACAGTAACGGAGTAGCTTTACTTCGTTACTGTACTTAAGTACATTTTTCAAGTAGCTGTACTTTACCGGAGTAGTTTTATTTTGAGTAACTTTTACTTTTACTTCACTACATTTCAAAGCATAAGATCGTACTTTTTACTTCACTACATTGCATAAAACATATCGTTACTCCCTATAATATATCACGTGCTCCGACACGCAGAAGCGGTGTCTGATTCATCATGAACGAACTGAGTCTTTTCAAAATAAACTTTTAAATCGGTTTTCGCAAATCGCACCAAACGATTCGTTTACGAACTAGAATGATCCGATTGCAGCTGTTCTGGAGTCGACCACTCACTGATTCAAATGAACCGTTTAGTGCGAGTCAGTAAGAACCGGGAGATCTTGTGAGCGAGCGCGCGTGCGTCTGATGTTGCTAAAAGTAAGTTATTAATGTCCACATGTAGGATTAATTATTGTAACTGAAATCATATTAAGGTCAAAATTGTCAAGTTGTTTGGGGACTAAATCCACTGTAAAGAGTGATCTGTTTAAGCCCACTGAAATGTTTGAGTGCAGACGATGCAGACACATCAATCAGCGTCTCTGTTTTAGGTAAAAAAAAAAAAAAAAACACGTTAAACTAACACAGATTAAATAAAATAACTTGTGCATGTTCAAATTCCCCGCTGCCATAATATTAACAGTTTTATTAAAATGCTAACATGTCCTATGTGACGTCTGTTTTTATATTGCTTATCAACAGTAACGTTTTATTGTTTGGATTAACTATATATATATAGGGAGAAAAAAGGATGTGATGTTCAGAACATGGTAACTACAGTAATTATCAAAGAGGGGAAGAGATGCACCCCGTATGGCCAGGGGTTTTTAAACCACAGACAAGATTTGAGAAGGAAAAAATCATTATGAAAAAATAATTATATTTTCCTTAAAATGTTCTTCCTAACTTCAGGCCTTATTATCATGTCATAACTGTGATGTTCTGAAAAACAACAAACTTTAAAATACTTTTTTCTTACTGGTGAAAATCAGATGGTGATCTCTGTTTTCTCTCAGGTACATCACAGTGTAAGCTTCATAGTGAACATTACTCTCGTCAACGTAGTCCATATCAACAACAAAAATATATCTTGACTCCATATAGTGGTTATTTTGGGAAAAATCCCAGGTATTTTGAGCAGTAGGATTATTAAAAAATATATGTTCTAATATAAAATTAAATTAAGTAGCCTATATAAAATTGCAAACATCTATCTTTCAGTACTTTTTTACTTAAGTACACAAAAAAATTAGTACTTTTGTACTTTCACTTGAGTAAAATTGAAAAAGGAGTACTTTAACTTTTACTGGAGTAATATTTTACTATACGTATCTGTACTTTTACTCAAGTACTTGATTTGTGTACTTCGTCCACCACTGCTCTTGGTGGAGGCACGCACCAAGGTTCAGGCCGATCGCCACCAGTTGAAACCTCCCGTCTATGTTCATCAAAGAATATTCCTCTCCGATCCGTCAGTAATAAGCTTGTGCCCAAATTTATTGGCCCATTTACTGTCACCAAGATTATTAGTCCGGTGGAAGTCCGCCTCAAACTCCTTCCGGTGTACAAGAGAATTCATCCAGTGTTCCATGTATCTAAATTAAAGCCCGTTTTTCATTCACCCATTAATCTACGGGAGGCAGACTCAATGCTCTGATTGCATGCAAGCGATCTGCAACTAAATATTAGCTTTTAATCTTTTACATCTGCCTTAAATTCAACTGTTCCAATATTTATGCTCACATCAAATAGTGAACTCTAAAAGTGCTGTCATTTTTATTTGGTAAAACATAGATGTGTCGAAAGACCTAATAAAATATGACATTCTGTAGTTTTGTCGCATATTCATCATTTAATAATATTATTTGCAATGTCTTGACTCCACAGCAGAGAAAGCAATTTTTTCTTTAATGTTCCAATACTTCTGGAGTGCATTGTATTTCAAAAGATCAAGGGAATTTTTGGTTTCTCAGTTCATGACCCTTGTGAAATAATAACACAATAAAGGATAAATTCACCTAAGTTTCTCCTTCTCTAGCTGATCTCGTACTGAAAGAAAATCAGAATAAAGGTAAGAGAAAACAACAACGATATATAAGCAATAATTATTTCAGAATGAGGAAGAACGTCTCAGGTTACAAATGTAACCTTGGTTCCCTGAGAACAGGGAACGAGACAATACGTCAACGACACTATGGGGAACGCCTCAGGTGTGACAGGTGTCTGAAATCAAATATCAACTCACAGCAATCATGCTGACCGGCGACAGCCGTGAATCATCAGCTTGAATGATGAGCGTGCGACCTGGATATAAAAAGGGCGCCTTGAAACCATGACAATATCCTTTCGTCTGAAGGGACTGTTTGGCAGGCAGACCCTGAGGCATGGCTGGGAGACGTATTGTCTCGTTCCCTGTTCTCAGGGAACCAAGGTTACATTTGTAACCTGAGACGTTCCCTTTCGAAGGGAACTTCGACAATACGTCAACGACGCTATGGGGAACGAAATACCCACGCCGCCATGCTAAAGGGAGTGCATGCCCAATGGCAGAGACAACTGTCAGAACCAGCATTCAGTGAACGCTAGAACCACTCACCCTCAGGTCACACAGGGCTGTCAGTGACAGCACTCCCTACGGTCATAGCCCAAGCTATATGATACCACAGAAAACCTCCATAAACATAGTTTAGTGTAAGGTCTATCTGGGCCTGCTCTAGGGCCTAGGACCACAACTTCAACTTCTTAGAAGGGGTCCCTTCTAGGGAATGTGGCTAGGGAACCCGAGGGAACCCCAGCCAGTCACTATTCAGGGGAATGTACCACCTGAAAAACCGCCAGGCAGGCCTGACCTGGTGTCACTACATAAGACACTACAGACTGGCCACTTCCTGTCTGTCCGAAGACAGAGCCTCTGGACACTTGCCTTTAGGAAGGCATCCAGCCCGAGGAACTGCGGAGCAGGCAGTGAACCACTCGGCCCGGATCTCAGAGACGGGATATCCTGGAGAGTATGACTCAGCGTAGTGCTTTACAACCCTTGCCAGCGAGGGGAGTTTCTCTACTCGATCCACGGATCTACCCAGTGTTTGTGTTTTACAAACACTGAGGAGGCCTGTGAGGGCCTTAGGACTGATCTAACTGGGAGGCCTCATGAGAGGCCTACGACCGACGGACCAGACTCAGGAGACCACATACTCACATTGACCCTCAGTGAGGGGAGCATAAGATCTACCTGGTAGGCAACCAGGCTGTAGCAGGATAAAAAGGTTCCAGGAGGGAACCCGTAGCAGAGAATAAAAACTTGAGCCGAGCCAGGGCGCAAACTCACCTCCAGTAGCTGCCTGATAAGGACTGCTAAACTGAAAGTAAGTGGCCACTAGCTTACGAAACCCAGCATCACCGTGAAACTACTCCCAGGGAGACCTGGAGAAGCCTACTACCTGACAAGCACAGTATGTGGGAGCTCACCTTCAGAGAGGCCTGGTGAAGCCTGCTATCTGATAACCACAATATGTGGGAGTTCACCTACAGAGAGGCCTAGATAGGCCTACTACCTGTTACCAGATAACCACCTTAAGTGGAAACTGAAAGTCATTTGGAACTCAACTCCAGGGAGGCCTGGTGAGGCCTACCACCTGACAACCACAGTATGTGGGAGCTCAACTTCAGGGAGGCCTAGTGAGGCCTACTACCTGATAAACACAGTGCAGGAAAGCTTACTTTCAGGGAGGCCTGGAGAGGCCTACTACCTGAAAACCATAGCTGATAGTGGCCAGACTGGCAGTCCAGTTGACTGTCTTTGGGGCTTCGCCTTCAGGGAGGCCTTATGAGGCCTACTGCCTGACAGTTCAAAGAAGCGGGAATTCAACTCCAGGGAGGCCTGTGGGGCCTGCCACCTAGTAACCACAGTATGTGGGATTAAACCCTCAGGGAGGCCTAGTAAAGCCTACTACCTGACCACCACAAAATGTGGGAGCCCACCTTCAGGGAGGCCTGAAGAGGCCTACTACCTGAAACAGTCTAATCAGCTGGATGTAACTGCTGCTGGGGACTCGCCTAACAGGGAGGCCTGGGCGAGCCTGCTAGCTGATAGCGAGTCTATTCTGCTACTTTACCGAACACTGCTGGAACCATACTATTAAAAACTTTTCCTATAGTTTTGTCCAAGTGTATGTTCCACAATGTTGCGACCCACCTCAGAGGAGGCCTGTTAAGGCCTACTAATCAGCAGTGAGCCTTCTGCCCGAACTACCAGGGCCAACCATCGAAGGTGAGCTGGCCTAGGAGCCCTATTGGGGGCTATTCCGTCAAGGAGGCCTGCTGGGGCCTACTACCCAACTGCAGCCTTCGCGGCAGAAATCTGTTGCTACAGCATCCTGGTACCTAATCACATTGCCAGAGGCAGTGTACTCAGCAAATAGCAATACCCTTATAGCAGGGGAGTACAACATACGCCATTCTGCCTGGTGGAGGCCCCATTAGGGGCCTACCTACTAAATGCATAGGCATCAGCCCATGGCAATGGTCTGGCTTCAAAGGGAGCGGAGTTCAAAAACCGGAATGGAATGTAGTTTAGAACTCCCTGCTCAACCAGAGCCATCGTGGTGTGAGGTAGATACATACAGAGTTGAGAATGGACTACTCAAAACTACCCTGAGTTAGCGGGGGAGTAACAACCATATGCCCCTGCAATGTTAGACAGGGAGCAGGCCTGCAAGTGGCTCCAAAGGGTGACAGGGATTTGTCCTGCGCCCAGCCTAGGGGAGCGGGGGGGCTAAATTGCAAGCCAACCCACTTCAACCCATCCGTCGAGCGATTAGCTCAACGGGCTGAGTGGAGCCAGCTCTAGAGGCCCAAAAACATCTCTGTTCGGCAGGGTCTGACAAACTCTCACTTCGCAGAGCGAAAGATGGCCTAACCCTGCCAGACTGATCCTACCTCAGCTACCACCCTGCATTACTCTATCACCCCTGAATGCAGAGAAAGGGGCGGGCCTTGGCCAACAACTCCCATTTAAGGGAGGAGGCTGAAATCAAGGGGAGGAAGCCTAACACATAATGAATGTGGCAGCTATACTTAGCAACACGCCTCCAACATCCCTAGCATAGCCTAGGCCAGCTACAGAGGCGGCCCGGATGAGGGCCGACCTACAAGCATAGATCTACCTGAGGGCTCGGAGGAGCCACAGCCTACTTGATTGAGAGGCCGTGAAAACACTCAACCTACTGAAACCCAACAGAGCTCAGGGGAGCGAGTACTCAGGATACCAATGTCACAAACCGATAGGCAGGACATCTATCTGAAGATCTATCTGAAGCGCCAGCGTCAGTCTAAACCTAAAGCAAAAAGGTTTTTTTTTTTTTTTTTAGGAAGACCAACTACTCTACCTTCTGGGTGGCTAATAGCCCTGAGGCTAAACAGAAATGAGCGGTGGCCCACCACGCATATAAAATGTTATGACAGGAAGGCCATCACATACTCAGCACAGAAGCCAAATCTTCTTTGAGCTTCTTCCTAATTCGTTCTAGCCACCAACTGGGGGAGGCTTCAGGGCCCTAAAGTCCATACTTTAATTGCTCCTCTAAGAATGACCCCCTAGGTCTATACAGGGAACAGGGTCTGTAGAGAAATACAATCAGTGTTAGTTATACACACAGAATTTTACAAACCAAAAGTTCACCTGCGGCGTGCGGAGTGAAGACTCGCCAGAGATTTTCTCAATGAATCTGGGATCCACCACTTTTACATGCCTAAAAGAGGCGCTCACATCAACCAGTTGCTACGGCGGCCCACCAGAACATAGTTCTCATCATAAGGCCCATCCCCAGGGCTGGTGTAACGTAAACGCCTGGGGAGTCAAGAAGAGGGAGAGGGCTGGTAGAAAAGCCCTCCAGGGAGATCAGACCCTACTTCCGCTGAGCGTTGCAGCGCTTGTGCTGAATGACCTCCCTTAAGTCCCTCTTTTTGCGGGAGGCTCGCCTCCTCTGTGTCCTACTCCTCCATGGAGGGGGGGCACGAGAGGCGACACTAGACCTCTGGTCCTGCCTACGGTCCTCAGACCAAGACGGACCAGGTCCTCCCGCCTGCCTGGGCTGGGGCCCGGATCTCAGCGGTATACAGGTCTTAAATGCAGCCGAGCGTGCCTTCGCCTCCCTAAACTTCCCAACCACCGCCTCAACGGAGGTGCCAAAAAGTTAAGCAGGCGAAACTGGTGAATCAAGGAGAAGGGACTTTTCTTTCTCCCCGATATCAGCCAAGTTGAGCCACAGATGCCTCTCTGTGGCCACCATCGCCGCCATCGATCGGCCGATCACGGCAGCAGTCTGTTTAGTGGCCCGGAGGGACAAATCTGTGGTCCGGCGCAACTCAGCGACCGCCTCAGGGGACAGCCCTGCCCCCTGGTCGAGATCCTGCAGCAGGTCAGCTTGGTAGGCTTGGAGCACTGCCATGGTATGAAGGGCAGCACCAGCCTGACCTGCTGCCGTGTACGCTCTGCCATTCAAGCGAGCCGTGGTTTTAAGGGGCTTGGATGGCAGAGTCGGAGCTTTTAGTGTCGACACCCGCCCAGAAACGAGATAGTTCGCAAACGTCTCGTCAACGGGCGGCATCGACACATAACCGTACTCACCGATCCCCTCAACATCAGCGAAGTTACCCCGCTGATGTCGATGAATACGGGCAGAGTACGGTTTCTTCCATGCCCTCTCGATCTCTGAATGGAGATCAGGAAGGAATGGAAGGCTCTGCTGAGCTGGTGGTCTATGTTCAGGGAGAAACCGATCATCCAAACGACCGCGAACGATCTCTCCCTGAGCGCGCCGCCATGGCAACTGAAGTTTGTCAGTGGCGCGCTCCATAACTTCCACCAACTCTGCGTACACGGGGCAGGATGGCTGACGAGGTTGAGGATCTAAATCATCCTCCTCAGCCATCTCTTGCCCGGCCTGAAGAGCACTCGCTGCAGTATTAGTAGGAGAAAAGTCTCCGTCATCCCCCTGCAGCTCACTCTCGTCAGCCGATGACGCGTCCGCGAGGTTAACGCCCCCCTCGAGACTGTCAGCGAGCTCCATCTGGGAGCCCCATGAAGCGCGTCGCCGCTCTGCCTCGGCACGAGCGGGACCCGATCCGCGAGGACCAGACGCTGAACTCTCTTCCCTCGAGAAGAGAGCCAGACGAGAGCGGAGCGTTCTCATAGGAAAACGCTCACAATTTGCACAGGACGCTCCCTCAAGAGCATCCTGTGCGTGCTCTTCACCCAAACAGTACACACACATCTCGTGAGTGTCACCCGGCGACAAATATCTTGGGCATGGGTCAGCACATTTCACGAAATTTTTAGGACTTGCCTTAGATGTGCGTTTCATTTTCGCTGTAAGCAGACATTTAAATCAGACAAAACAGTCCCTGAAGACGAAAAGGATATTGTCATGGTTTCAAGGCGCCCTTTTTATATCCAGGTCGCACGCTCATCATTCAAGCTGATGATTCACGGCTGTCGCCGGTCAGCATGATTGCTGTGAGTTGATATTTGATTTCAGACACCTGTCACACCTAAAGCGTTCCCCATAGCGTCGTTGACGTATTGTCGAAGTTCCCTTCGAAAGGGAACTACAAATAAATCAGAAATTATATTTTTTTTAAAAAGCAAAAACCGTACAAGGCCTACGATATACACAAAAGTATATGAATACAAATTGTCTGTTAAGCAGATATTTTGTGGATGAAAATAGACTTTAAATTATTAATAAATTAACCTTAAAAAGACAATTTCACCTTGCATTATTCTCTTGTTGCATTCATCGTATTCTGGGAAAAAAAATCAGAATAAAGTAAACAGAAAACAACATTAAATATCGCACATAAGTACATAAACCAGAATAAAGGCTAGGGAAAAAACAACAACAAAACAGACAACATCACGTGTGTACATATGGTTTTGCATTACAAATACAAATGCAAATGCAAATGCAAAAAAAAAAGAAAAAAGAAAGGCCAAAACCTTTAAATTAATAGTGACATAATAAATAGATAAACTCACCTTGTTGTATTTTGCCTATCTCATCCTGTAGACTATCACATTCTGAAGAAAATTCAGAATAAATATGGAAATCATTAAATAGTCAAAATGCATGCTATACCACATCACCATTCACCTGATGTATAATGAACAGGAATAAACTATTTTAGCATTTTAGAATGCTTAGTCATATTTTTGTGAAAGTAACTCAAAAGTAATGTGAATGTAACGTATTACAATTCAGATTGGATGAGGTAATAGTAATACTGTAATGTAAATAATTACTTTCAAATGACAGTAATATAAAGTGAAAGTGACATTCAGCCAAGTATGGTGACCCATACTCAGAATTTGTGCTCTGCATTTAACCCATCCGAAGTGCACACACACAGACCAGTGAACACACACACACTGTGAACACACACCCAGAGCAGTGGGCAGCCATTTATGCTGCGGCGCCCGGGGAGCAGTTGGGGGTTCGATGCCTTGCTCAAGGGCACCTAAGTCATGGTATATAATGTCTTACATTTTGATAGTAACACTGCACATGGTGTAAATGGTAAGTGAATAAATCATTTAAATGTACATTTTATAAACATGCATCTATTATAGTTAAGAAATGATAACCACAAATGCCAAAAAATAAAGTAAAAAAGGTAATATAATTAATAATGAATATAATTAATTAATAATATTAATATAATATTATATTAATATAATATTAATATAATTAATATAAATGTAATATATTTAAATACAAGATAAATTCACCTTCATGCATTCGGCCCTTCTCCTTCAGTAGTTGATCATGTTCTGAAGAAAAAAAAAAAAAAAAAGGCAAGAGAGATTTTTAATATATATACATACATATATGCATAGGCCATATTTATGGTTAAGAAACAACTATTACAAATAAAACAGTCACTGTGTAAAACAGAAATTACAGATATTAAAATAAAACAGAAATTATTTTTTTATTGACAAAAACTTACAGGACCAAAGATATGTAAAAAGCAAATGAATACAATGTCTGTTAATTAGATATTTTGTTGATGAAAACAGACTTGCATTAATAATAAAATTATAATTTAAAAAGACAAATTCACCTTGGTCTATTATCCCATTCTCATTATTTAGTTGACCAAGTTCTGATGAAAAACAAGAACAAAGTCAAGATAAGACAACATTAAATAGAGATAACATCACACATGGTAACTAAATAAATGAATAAATCAAATATATACAGTTGTGCTCATGAGTTTACATACCCCTTGCAGCATGTGCAAAATGTTAATTATTGAAACAAAATCAGAGGGATCATGAAAATTGCATGATATGTTTATTTAGTACTGTCCTGAATAAGCTATGTCACATGACAGATGTTTACATGTATTCCACAGGACAACATAATAACTGAATTCATGAAAATGACCCCATTCAAAAGTTTACGTAACAGTGAATTTTAATACTATGTGTAATTTCCTGGATGATCCATGACTGTCTTTCTGTTTTGTGTTGGTTGTTCATGAGTCCCTTGTTTGTCCTGAGCAGTTCAAATTTCTGCTGTTCTTCAGAAAAATTCTCCAGCTTCTGCACATTCTTTGATTTTCCAGCATCTTCTGCATATTTGAATCCTTTCCAATATTGACTGTATGATTTAGAAACCCATATTTTAACACTGAGAATAACTGAGGGACTCATGCATAACTATTACAAAAGGTGAACACATTTACTGATGCTCAAGAAGGCCATACAACGAATCATGAGATGGGTGGGGAGGGGTAGTAAACTTTTTTCATTGGATGATCTGGCTAAATTGTACTTATTTTGTCTTCTGATAAACATGTAATTATTTATGTAGCTAGTCCAGTACTAAAAGAATTACATTATTCAGGACAGTACAGTACTAAATTAACAACAGTACTAAACAGTACTGTCTAGTACTGTTTAGTACTGGACTGCACTAAATAAAAAATGCAATGGTATTCTTTATATACCATGATATATATTATCATGATCCCTCTTATTTTGTTTCAATTAAAACATTTTGCACATTCTGAAAGGGGTATGAAAACTTATGAGCACAACTGTATTAATATGTATATTTTACAAACGTGTCTAAAAAGTATAAAAAAAAACAAAACAAAAAAACAGTTCTGGTCACCATTTCATGAATATATATAAAAATATATTGTGGATGAAAAGAGACTTTAAAGTGATAGTGAAATAACTTTCTGTCTTTCAGAACAAAATTACACATTTATTCAGTCCTGCATGTATGTCCACTGTTGTACACTTTAAGTGGACTGAGAAATGAGTAAAACATCTCAGGTTCTAATGTAACTTCTGTATCCTGATGGAGGGAATGAGATATGGAGTCAATGACTTACACTAGGGGTCGCAATGGAGACACCTCTAATACTTCAGTATTATTTGCATGCCCCCCCCCCCCCCCCCATCCTATGGATATAAAGACGTGGTGTGGATCCATTTATTCAGGTTTGTGCTAAGGAGCCAAGAAATGTGCAGTTCAAAATTGTGGCAGGAGGGTCTTGTTGGCTCCATTAGATAAAATAGGTTACATCATTAACTGAGACTTTTGAGTGCCAGAATGATAAATGCAGCTACGCAATCTCTCAACCTTTAACTGAGGTAAATAACCTCAGATCTTCCTATCTTAAGGGAACCGGGTTATTCTTTATTTGGGAAAGGTCACACCTAGTTGTTTACATTGGAGAAGTGTTCTCTTTACTCTTCAGAGAAAGGAACACTATGGAGACAACATCCTAACTCCTAAGGGGGAAGTTAGGATGTTAGGATGTGGAAATATGACATAAGGACTCACCTTTTGGGGAGTCCTACAAAGGGAAGTGTCAGTTTGGAGAGCCCTGCCTGATGAGGGGGAGATTACCTGCCACAGCGATACAGTGACAGGAGAAGACACAGGGTTATAGTGACACCAATAGGGAAACCAAACATTGGAAGAATACATCATATGAGGTCACTGTTAGGGAACCACTACATATGGAGCACTAGCCAAATAACAAGGGCTCACTTAAAGAGGGGCATACCATAAGTAATGGGCCTGTGAGTTATTTCCTCCACCAAATTTGCTTCCAGTGGGTGTTGAGGGGTATATTGGTCCTGGGTTCATCAAACCCTGGTAACTTCTCTGGGATGAAAATGTGTGGTCTTGGAGATTGTAACGCACCACTCAGGAACCTGACAGCCACTTTGTTCTTCCCCAAAGACCTGCCACGGTGTCATGTAGCTATTGCAGCCACATACTTTAAGGGTAGAAGTGGTTGCTTGATCTAGGCCTTCTTTAAAAAAGGAAAGTACTGACCCAACTGTTTAAATTAATGGATCATCCCCCCGAGAGGGACAACACCTAGTGAAAAGGCACCACTTCAAGGCATATAGCCACCTGGTAGAGGGGGTGCTTGCCTGTGTGATAGTGTTTACCTGACATGGAGATTCCAGAAGTCTGAACACAGGTGTCTGATTGTGCCCTGCCCATGAAAAAGAAGATCCTTCCTCTGGGAAATTCATCAGGGAGGGGTTGATGCTATCAGCATGAGCTCTGGGAACCAAGTCCAGTTGGGCCAGCAGGGCACAAACTTTAGGATTTGTTCTTCTTCCTCTCCAATCTTGCACAGTGTCTGTGCAATGAGGTATACTTGTACAGTTGCTGGGGCCAGCTGTGAGCTATTGCATCCATGCTGAAGGGACCACATAGATCAATTAAGGATTTCTGTGTGGCTAACAGGTCTTCTTGAGCCTCAGAAAATCAACTCCAAATGACCTGGCCCCTTCTAGGGAAAGTCTACACTCTCCTCAGAGCGTGACTTGTCATGAGAGTGCGTTGACCTCATGATTGAGGAATTCTGGAATGTGAGTGGCTCACAGAGACTTCAGGTGGCAAGCAAGTTGTGACATGCGACAGGAGCAGACACTGCCTTGACAGTTGATGTATGCCACCAATGCAGTGTGGTCGGTCTGGACCAACATGTGCTTGACCTGAACCAGGTCAATGCAATGCAGATTGTGTCAAGGCAGCTTTACATTATTAAACAGGGAAATAGTGTGCCATTCTCCTCTGGCCAGATGAAACCAGCAGTTTAATTTTAGCCTGCAAGAAAGTCAGACTGTGCAGAGGACTCATCTGGTTCCCGTGGTCCTGTCCCGATGGCCTTCTAAGTAACAAGGTCTTCAGAGGAGATCTGTCTCTGGGACTCATCTAGTTGACATGTGTGCCAAAGTGCCATAACCATCCTAGGACTCAAGTCTGAAGCAAGTACTGAGGCAGTTATATATGCATTAACCTCAATGGCATGACCGTGGCTGAGGAAGCCATATGCCCCAGGAGCCTCTGAAAATATTTCACAGTGGAACTGCTGTCTTGTTGAACAGGTTCAAGCAATTCAGCAATGACCAAGCACAATCCTCTGAGAGACGCGCTGTCATAGTGACTGAGTCCAACTACACACCAAGAACATAAATGCTCTGCACGGAAGAGAGCTTGCTCTTCTCACAATTGATGCAAAATTCCAATCAGGTTAGGTGCTGAATGACCGGTCCCTGTGTAAGCACACCAGTTCCCATGACTGAGGTACAATCAGCCAGTTGTCAATGTAGTTGAGGATGCCCATGCCCACTTTCTTTAGAGGGGCAAGGGTGGCCTCTCTGACTTTCGTGAAGACACCCTCACAGAGTGAACATGATTTACCCATGAACATTGACTTGGTGTGTGTGCCCCAATCACATAAGAAAGCAATTGTGGCCATCTGAGGATGAATGATATCAATCACACCTAGGAACACACAGACAGAAAGGCAACATTAAAAAGATGCTCTCTGTCTGTGCTTGCTTTTTTAGAAAAACCCACTCTTTTACAGAGAAACTCTCTTGTTAGTGGTTATTCTAATTTTTGGAAATGTATCTTTCTAGTTACTTGTTGAAATGCCCAGAGGGAACTCATCAGTGCATATGGGAGAAAGAGCTGCTAGAGTGTGCCGTAAGAATCCAACAAAACTTCTAGGCAGAGGGGAATGGAGAGAGAAGTACAGGCCTGTCGTTTCGGCTCCAAAAGAACAAATATGAATGTGTGGACTGACAGATAGGGAACATAATGACAACTATCCCTAGAACAGGGATAGGCAACTCCGGTCCTGGAGGGCCACTATCCTGCAGAGTTTAGCTTCAGCCCTCATAAAAACTCACCTGCCTGTATCTATGTAGTTATTCCGAAAACACTGATTGCCTTGTTCAGGTGTGTTTAATTAGGGTTGGAGCTAAACTCTGCAGGATAGTGGCCCTCCAGTACCGGAGTACTGTACTATCCCTGCCCTTAAATTTATTATTTAATCAAATATATTAAATAACAAACAAATAAGAATGTTACTTCTGTTTTTTTTTAAAAATGCAGCTATCAGCATTCCAGCATTCACAATGAGTAAAACAACAGCTGAAATCAAGAATATTGATGTCGTCCAAGGATTAAACCTTTTATCTGCAAAACAAAACAGTGAATCACATTGAGCACATTGTGTCCAGTCAAACATTTGTTATTGTTGATAAAAAATTATTAAAATGTAAAAAAAAATCATACATTGTGTTATAAGTGAAAATAAATTGAAATTAAATGTACAATACAACTTAAAAAATATATGATAGATAAAATAAGATAAAATAATGCACTAAATTGATAATTAATTTATCTAATCTACATCATCAAATAACCTCATGTAAAATAAGTATCAGTACATACTTGAGGCGATAATCAGTGTCTCCAGAATGTGATGTCTCAGTTTAACTCTACAGTGAATCTTGCCGACACTGTGATGTACAGTGATAGAGTGTTTGACTCTGAATCCATCTGTGTTTCTGCTTGTCTCTGCAGTTTCTGAACTCAAGCTGACTCCTTCACTGTTTAGCCACTCAAGAACAGGTTCAGGGTTCCAACCTTCAGATTCACATTGTAGATGAAGCCCTCCTGTATCATCAAATCCATCTACAGTGATCACTGGAGGACGTCCAACAGCTACAAATAAACATTAACTGAGTGTTCATAAACCTATATTTGTTCTGGCTTCTTTGTTAGTTTGATGCTGACAAGAGTACATAGGGGAGACTGGGAAAAGTTGTAACACTTTTTGCTTTAAGGTTTGTAAAAAAAAAAAAAAAAAAAAAAACATAAATCTGTACTGATCCTAGAACCAGGCAAGTTTGAAGCAAGCCTGCCTAACCAACCACCTCCACAGATTAAACAGCTTGCAACACTACTAAACACTTATTGATAATACCGACTCAGGAAGGAGATTGTCAATTTTGGGGCAAGTAACCAAGATTAATGGTAAAAAAGATGCACAGCATGACCATCACATGTAAATCTGTGATAGAAATCACAAACTGAAGACTTTCTTCAGATTGACTTCCCCCACCTAGGAGACAAGAACCAGACTGAGATTCCTTCTAGTCCCCTTTTGACTTCTGTTTCTCACAGAACACACCCTCACGTTCACAGGATGGCAGAAAGACTGCCTTTACATATGCACCAAAATGATGCCAAAAGTAGCAACTTTCATTTCCATGCATAATTCTATATCATGTATGTAACCCACACATTTTTACTATCATGTCCTAATCACTTACTGTGTATATTTTGAATAACTATTGAAGAGTTTATAGGATTATATTCATGTTGGATATTTAGGGGTTACAATCTTCATGCTTTAAACATTTATATGAATCAGTACTTTGTAAAATGTATTATATTCTTGTTATAGAAATCATGCCCAAAACATACTCTGCAAAAGCGGGAAAACTTGGACCATGTGAGTGATAAGGTAACATGTTGATTTAGGGATTTGGAGGAGAAACATAGTAACACCCCAAGCTAAGACAATTTCTAATGGGTTGAGACACCATTTGGGATGTGTCCAAGAGCATGCTTTAAATACTCAGGACACCATCATTATGCTTTTTGCCTTGTCTGCTTTTTGACACCGCTTTTTGCTTTGAGTCATTGCTTTTTGCACTAAGGCTTTAAGCCATTCTTTTTGCCCATGAATTCTTAAAGCGCCATTCCAGCATGTTTTTGTTTGCATGTCAGCAGCTCCTCTAAAACCATGAGGAGAACACCACACTGTAAATAATAAAAAGTTGAGGAAACTTAAAAATTTAAGGCAACCATCTTCAGCAGATTTTTTGTTTTGTCATCTTGCTGTTTTTAATCTAAAAAAATTTTGCTGAAGCTGGTTGCCTAAAACTCTTACATTTTCAGAACTTCCAATTTTTTATAGTGCACCTAGTCTCATCAAACTTTACCCTTTTCAGATAAGTACCGGCAACCTTTGTCATAGTGTCGTAGAACTGGTAAACTTTGTCTTTGTCATCTAGAAATAGAAGGCATCATGCTAGCTATATAGACGTTTCTAAGCGTTTATCTCTTCCTCCGGTGAAAATGTTGTTGCAAACGTAGCTGCGTGTCTGTCACTGTGTTTGGTAGGTGCTTGTGTGGGCGGTGCTGTCCCATGGAAACTGTGTTGGAAAGCTTGTGCTGTAGGGAAGTAAGTGCGTTTTGGTCACTGTTGGTCTATCTATCTATCTATCTATCTATCTATCTATCTATCTATCCGTCCGTCCGTCCGTCCGTCTATCTGTCTGTCTGTCTGTCTGTCTGTCTATCTATCTATCTATGTATTTATCTATTTATCTATAATCTGCACATCTGAATACTCTCGTCTACTACTCGTCTCTCTAGTCACTCTTAATGCTCTCAAGGCGGGCTTCGGTAATTTCTCTCCCCAAGGTGAGGTAATGCAATGCATTGTGGGGGAAAGGAGAATCGTTGCAAACTGCTGTAAGAAAGTACCTACTTTTTCGTATTATATTCCATTTTGTGATACCCAACAACATAAAATACAATGGATAACAGTTTAAATGTTTATTTCCATCAAGGAAATTGCACAAATTCGTTGAAAAATTAACCATGCAACACAGCCTTTAAATTATGCCCTTTGAGCTAAATTGATCTGTTTCTCTTACACTATTGATCTCTTAATGTTGATATCATATCACATTTGCTTATACGTCATCAAATTTTGTGAATCCAATAGGAGTAAACCATAATAGTTCTATGACAGTCTGCTTGATATTTATATGCCCTTATGGACCCCTTTACAACTGACCCCTACACCAAAGCTTCTTGTCTTAAATCATTAAATGTTTATTTTTATTGGTTTACTCACCTTCAACACTGACATCAACAGTAGCATCATCATACCAGGATTTGGACTGAATAAAACACTTATAACGTCCTTCATCAGAGATTTGGAAAGATGAGAGTTTGAGTGATGCATCTCCTCTCTGTAGTTCTTCATGATTTAGTTTTGTTCTCCCTCTGTAGGACTCAGTCTGCTCTGCATTTCTGTCATCATGATCTTCATAGAGATGCACTACTGAGTCTTTCAGATCAGATCTAAACCACTCCACTCTCATGTCCACAACACTGATGCTGGGCTTAACTGAACAGGGCAGAATCACATCTTCACCAGGTAAAGCAAATACTGTATCTGCAGGTCCCACGACTTCATACTGCTCTGTTATAAGAGAAAAAATTAAATTAAATTAAACAGTCCCAAAGATTGTGTTTTTTACCTCAACATGTGAACTGAGGTGTCAAAACTTGCTCCCCCTCATGCTGTTCCAAATCTATATAACTTTCTACAAAAAATAAATATTTAGCATAATGTTTATACATTACCAGACAGTTATGAGGGACAGTCAACTTTCAAAAGGACAAAATTTTTTAATGTGTACCAGAATTTCCAGAACACACGTCATTGAGTGTTTTGTCAGGTTTAATGTCACTGACACCACTCATTGTTGGTTCTCACATGTAAACTTATCAGAACTCAGTCACCCGGTTTCACAGCCAAGACTTAAGCCTAGTCCCAGACTAAGGTGTAACTATGAGGTGGTTTAACTGAAATAAACTTGAACTGACTGATCTTAGTAAGTAAGTGCAGGGCAATGGTTAGAAGTTTTAATCACGATTAATTGCATTATTTTTCTCCTATTAATTACAATAAATCACATTGTTATTCATAATATTCAATAATAAATTCAAAAGTAGTGTATTTGACTTTTTTCATTTTAAAGTACTGCTATATGAACAAAAGTGCTACAACATTTAATAACAAATAAGGTGTTTTTACAGCAGTATCCTTTTAAATAGTAGCAGTTAAAATATTTATTGTAAAACTCAACTTATTAATGTAATCAAATTAAATATAAAACTGAAGCTATTTGCCACTGCCAGGGCATTAAGGTTTTATATAAAATATTTTTGTTAAGTTTGTTATAGGATAAGAAGTTATGCTCAGAGCCCAGAGCCTCCATCAAGTGTAGACCTTCACTCAACCCAATGCAGCAGAGTGCGGCGCAGGACAACACTTGATGGGCGAGTGTGGGTGCGGACGCATAGAGACTCATGTGTGCAGGATGCGGGAGAATAAGGGTGTACTCACACAGCAATCTTACCCGTACCTGAGCACGTTTGACCTACAAAGTCTGGTTCGTTTGACTAATGTGCCACAGTTCATTTAGCCATCTGGCTTGGTTGGAAAAGGTGGGCCAGAGTGCAGTTCAGGTGGGCTCAGGCGCGGTATGCATGTAGTGAGTGGAGAGCAGAACTTCTGTTATATGCAGCATGATTGCATGATGTTGCTAAAAATTATCGCCATTATTTTGTGTATTTGGTGTAATGCAATGTGTCTATGCAGTTTAAAGTAAAAAAAAAAAAAAAACACAAAGTTATTTTCTATATAATGTACATTATTGTTGGTCCACTATGCCCGGCCTTTCTAAAACGCGTACATTTTTACAAATCTCATTGGTCTGAAAAGCGACATCTGCTCTGATTGACCAGCTATCCAGTGCGTTGTGATTGGCCAAATTCCTCAAGCGCGTGACGGAAATGTCATGCCACTTAACATACTGTGATGCAGAGTCCAAGCGCGACAAGACACAATAAACAAAACATATTACAAACAAGGCATTTGTTCCATCAAATGGGCATTTAATTATGGATTTAAATGATTTATACTGTCTTTTTACGCGTTACATTGCATATCTCTGCTGTCTTTACGTGCTATCGGAAATTTTCCTTTTCCTACTTATGAAGTAGTGATTACGAGCACGTTGCACACTTTTCTGTTTACAGTGAACAGTGGTTTGCTAATGTTGATGCTTAACCTAAATCCTTTTATGGGGAGTGCAGTTCATGTGAGCGCTGCTGCAGTCAGGCCCTCCCAAAATGCTCTCATTGGTTGATGACGACCCTCCAAAGTCAGCACTGATCAACATCCCACCCCTCCTTCCTTAAAATATATTAGTGCCTTCGTTTTGTCTCAAGATGCACACCAGTAATGTTTTTGTCTAAGGCATGTTTAATAAAAATTACTTAAATGTCCTAATTGAACTATGGCCTAATCCTGGCTTAATCTAAGCCCTGTTTATGAAACCGGGCCATCATATTTAACAGCAACAGTAAACATATAATGACAACTGAATTTGGGTCTGTTCTTTACAAAAGGCCATCGTCTGATACTTTTATGGTATTTTTTGGCCTTTGTGGCCTTTAAATCAGAAGCTTAAGACAGTTTGTTTATTCTACAGATTTACAACAATAAAAATAAATGTTATAATTATCTTCTTATTGCACATTACATTACATCTGGTGTGATAATCCTGCCCCAGAAACAATACAACATGTTTCCATGTAAAGTAGCATCTGTTGTTTCCCCACACAAACCTCAGCTCTGCATTAGTTCAGCTGAGGATTCATTCACTACAATAAACTACATACTGCCTAACACTACATAACACTGCCTGTTTACACTTTTGATTTAAATTACTTATTACATAGCTCTTTGGAATATTTGCTTCTGATTGGTAAATCTAGTCATTCAGTGGTCAAATATTTCTGGATAATGATTGTAATCCATGACAACATAATATAACTGACCGCTCATCCTAGAAACCTTTTTTTCAGTATGCATGTGTTTTGTTATGCAGTGCAATTTCTACAAAATAACGAAAAAGCTTTTAATATTTGTTTATTTAACAAGTGTTTGTGTATTAAGGTGCATAATGTACAGTAAACCTGGTATGAATGCAAAATAAACTCCTTCAGTTGGACTATGACCAGCTGATTGTACATTGGCCCTTATAAAAGTTACTTATTATATCTCTCTTCAGCTTTCTTTTACACATGAACATGCTTGAATACAAATAATTACCTGATCTTGAATTAGTAATTCCACAAATAATCAGGAGGGTCAAACAAATAAACTTCATCTCTGGAGGACACAGATGCTAAAATGAAAAACATGAAAAAAAAAGTAATGTATTATAATCAGAAAACTCACAGGACTTTGTTAACATGCATGTGTTATCTTTATGTTAGACATAACCAGAATGTATAAATTCAGAAAATCAATGTAGACTTGTAGAAGTTTATGTATAAGTATTTCTCAGTTCTGCCATGACTTACCTTTAACTCAAGAGTGTGAATAAATAAGATGATACAAGAGATCATACGGAGACTATCCCTGTTTTAGTTTTACTTTCTCTTATCACAAACATCTTAAGACTACACAGCCCCTCCCATTATACTAGTTAATAATTAACTAACTGAAATCTGGTGTTGACCTGATTTCTAATCAGATTTAATGTCATTTTAATGACTAACAGAAATAATCTTTCACTGTTGATACAAACATGACCGCCCTCTACAGGACAGAAGTGCTTTCTTATAATACCTTGCTGGAAGGCAATTAAACAAAAGGCTCTATTAAATTGGCTCCTTCCCGAGTTAACGTCCTAAGATTTTTTTTTTCTTCAAAAGCTTTTTCTGTATCTTAAAAAACTTGTTTTCCTTTTATTCAAAAATATTTTCCTCAAGAGACAACACAAGAGACATGAAGCATGTCAGGAGAGGTACGCAAACAATAATAATTGGTAAATAATAATTGGTATTGGTTGGGTTTTTTATGATACCGGTAGATTTTCAATACTTTTAAAACTGTACCAGTGCTTAAACGGTGCCTGAACCGTATACTTAAAAAAATATATATATACTTTTTAACCGTATTTCATGATCTGGGTCACTGTTTAATACTAAACCAAACATAATGTTTCTACTGTATCTCTGTCAATCTCTCTGATATTTAAATGAGTGCTGTTTGTCATTGTCTTTAATCAGTTCTGTGAATTACTGTATGCTCATTCTTTATAAAGTAGCAACAATGTAGTTTGTTAAGTACAGTACTGCGCAAAAGTCTTAGGAACACTAGTAATTTCACCCCAAAAAGGGTTTTAAGCCAGTTATTTATATCTTTTGCTGTAGTGTGTCAGTTGGAAATATCAGTTTACATTTCCAAACATTAATTTTGCCATTAATTTTAATAATAATCAGTGAGATTTTGAATGATGATCTAAATCCAGAAGAACTGTAGCAACATCTTCAAGACATTTTCACATTTTAAGAAACCTGCCTCCAAAGCTACAGTACTGTGAGAGGTTTTAGGCACTTGTGTAAATATGCTGTAAGTAAGGATTGCTTTTCAAAAATATTGTCATAAATGGATTTATCGATTAACTTCTATTAACTAAATAAAAATCAATATTTGGTGTGACCAATGCATTTGAAACAGCTTTTGTCTAAGTACACTTGCACATTGTTTTTCAGGTAGATTTGAAGAAAGCTTTCTTTAAGCGTCTTGGAGATACGACCACTCACTGGCCTCGAGTCCCACGTAGGAGATCGGAAGGATAAAGGGAGTAGTTACGACAGTGAAGGACAAGAGAGGACCAGGCTTGGGGTTTTATTTTTGTGTTTTGTTTTTGTTTGTGCATGGCAGTTGTCCACGAGGGGCTGTTGCATGATTTTGTGTTTATTTTATTATTAAAGTTTCTGTTTAAATGTTCGCCGGTTCCCCCCTCCTCCTTCCCAGCTTACGAACTGTGTTACATTGGTGCCAAAACCCGGGAGGAAGGAGGGACATGCTGCTGAAGATCCGCGGTGCCATCGAACATGGAGAACTCGAGGCGGTGGGCTGGAGTGAGTTGTCAGGGGGACTGACGAACTCGCTGCCAGCTGCCCGAGATGTGGAGGGACGGCTGCCGTCCGTGAAGGAGCGGAGTCACCGCCACCATTTGCCTGGAGGCCTGAGCCTGCTGCCATCCGCCATGATGGGAAGGAGCAGGAAACTGGGGACTCCTGCCGCCTGCTCAAGGAGTGTCCTTCCGTCCACCAAGGGCTATCCAGTGCCACCACCAGGCACAGTGGAAGAGTTCACCCAGCTGTTTTTAAGTAGAAAACAGTTTCATGAGTACCCCCTAGCCTGCGAGGGGCGACCTGACCTGCGCCATTCACCGGTCTCGAGTCCCACGAAAGAGCGTTTTGGTTTTGTTTGTGCGGTAGGGCTGGGCAATATATCTAACGATATGATCATGCGCATCTAATCAGTAAAGCTGCTTCTGTGATCACTGCTATATCACTGCTATATTCTGTGATCAAGCTACGCAATAGCACGTTCATTATCAAACGCGATTCATCTGCGATAATGAACGCGATATTGCGTAGCTTGTCAGCGATCTACGGCTCTGTCTATTAAATGCCACTCCAATTATAAGCAGGTGATGGCGATATAGCAGTGATCACGGTAGCAGCTTTACTGATTAGATGCACATGATCATATCGTTAGATATATCGCCCAGCCCTAGTGTGCGGCAGTCGTCCGTGAGGGGCTGTTGCGCTATTTTATGTTTATTTTGTTATTAAAGTTTTTGTTTAAATGTTCGCTGGTTCCTGCCTCCTTCTTCCCGTGACTATGAACGTTTATATATTGTTACACGCCCCTTCACCTCTGATGGTTTCCTCCTTCCCTCCAGCTCCACGTCAGTCCTCCAGTGTCCTGGTTTCACTTCAGATGCTTGTCACCATGGCTCCTCCTTGGACTACACTTTCTTTTGGCTGTGTCTCAGTCATTAGTCACCCTGATTCCTGCAGCCAAGCCTCACCATGGTTCCTTCCTTCCTCAACTCCAGTGTGTTCTTTAAAGGAGGGATAATCTCAGGGTTCATCTGTGTTTGTTTAGATTTTGCATGTTTTAGCTCAGTTTTTGTACAATTCTGCTCAGGATTCTGATTTAGAGGCATTCAGTCATAATCCTACAGATGGTAGCTTCTCACCAGTGACTCCTCAGCCAAACATATGTCAACCCAGGTCATGTTCTCTATTGGTCAGCAAACAATCCAACACTTCTGATTTAAAATGAAAGGGAGAGCCAACATCGAAGGATGTTGGTGACATGGCTATGGACACTTGGTTGCAACTAGCCAATTATCCCTGTGGTAATTGTTCCTGCTTAAAACCCCAAAGGCCAGAAGGATCCTGAGGATCCACTTTCACAGTCTTTATTCATACTGAAATCAAATGAGAGCTCAACGTATATATCATGGAAAGCTAACCTTGCTTTCTGGAATACACCATAGGCCTACATCTGTTCAACCAAGGGAACCAGCCAACAAGTGTCTAGCATACATAAACTCATTTTATATTGTTTAAAACTGCCATTATACATTAAACCCAAACATTAATTTGAGATGTGGTGGAGTTAAGATTGTTCATGAGAACTATTCACAGTCTATTTACTTATATAAAATGTATAAAATAACAAGAAAACAAGAATTTACTTCTGTTATTCTTAGTAAACACAGCTATCAGTATTCCAGCATTCACACTGAGCACAACAGCTACTGAAATCAGGATGACTGATGTCCTCCAGAGATTAAACATATTACCTGCAAAACAAAACCATAATTAAGCACACTGTGTAAATCAAACATTCGAAAATTATTTTTAATCTTATGATGATCAATTTTGAATTGTACATACATACAGTTAATACAAAACTATTGTAAACTTTATTATTTATTTATTTTTCACTGAATCAGAGATACCACGAGAACATAAGCAAGTAAAGGAACAATGTGCCAGTACTTACTTGTGGTGATAATCAGTGTCTCAAGCATGTAATGCTTTAGTTTGACTCTGCAGTGAATCTTGCTGTCTCTCTCATATACAGTGACAGTGTGTTTCACAATGAATCCATCTTCATTTCTGTGTGTCTCTGCAGTTTCTGAACTTATACGGACTCCTTCACTGTTCAGCCACTCAAGATCAGGTTCAGGATACCAACCTTCAGATTGACATTGTAGAAGAAGCCCTCCTGATTGATCAAACCCATCTACAGTGATCACCGGAGGACTTCCTACAGCTACAGAGACCAAGATGAAGAACATTCATTGTGATATAAACATAAAACAGCAACATGTACACAAAATTAATCATGACTAAACTCATCAAATTATAGTTTTCATTGGTTTACCTGTTAACCGTCACTCACATTTTTGAAGATAGACTTGAATGTGCATGATACAAACCTAACTTTTTATAATTCATGACTGAAAACATTTTGTAACATGATTTTGATGTGCCATTTACATGGTAATGCAATGTCTGATTTTAAAATGGGTTTTAAAGGATGAATTTTGAGATTTTATGTTTTCAAGTGATATATAACTTCTGATGATTTCTAAAATGTGATGTGAAACGAGGAAGTCTTTTTTTTTAAACAAAGGTCAAAGCTCCTTTTGTAATGTAGATTTCTGAGGGTGAACTCTTGTCATAAATTGATCTATTACTTTTCCTACATATTTTTTTACAAAAAATATTGGAATAATATATATTTGGGAGTCTTAGACCTTTCCAACGATATATAGTTTGTCAAGATTAGATTAAATTTGATTGTAATATAGAATAGTCAACGTAGGCGTCCCGTATACGGAACAGGGTGACATTTAACAGGTAAACTCACCCTCAACTCACTGACAATAACAGTGGCATTAACAGACCAGGATTTGGCCTGAATTAAACACTTGTAACGTCCTTCATCAGAGACGGGCAGATGAGAGTTTGAGTGATGCGTTTCCTCTCTGTAATTCTTCATGATTCAGTTTTGTTCTCCCTCTGTAGGACTGACTCTGATCTGTGTTTCTGTCTTCATGATCCTCATAGAGTTGCACTACTTCTGAGTCGTTCCGATCAGATCTAAACCACTCCACTCTCATGTCCACAGCATTGAGGTTGAATTTGACTGAACAGGGCAGAATCACATCTTCACCAGCTAAAGCAAATACAGGATCTGCAGGTCGCACGAAATTATAGTCCTCTGTAAAAGAGAAAAGGAGCAGAACTGAACTGCATGTCAAAAAGGTTACGTGTTCTATTGATTTACAACAGTTAAAATACATTGAAGAATCTTTCTCATATGACACTTTTCCAAAAAATTAAAAGCATGTTAAAGTTACATTTGTTCATCTTTCATACTTCGGCTCTGTGTTCATTCAGCTGATGATTCATTAATTACATTAAGCTAAAATCTTTCTGCTTGCACTTATGGATTTGATTATTCGTCATGTGGCTTTTTGTAATATTTGTACATTTGTTTGTTTAGATTTTAAATATCATTGCAAAAAGGATAAAGCACCAGACGTTACTGCAAAATTAATCTCTAGCCTGTACAGCTACACTGTACTTTGTCCCTAACATAAGTTACTTATTAAATCTCCTTCCCTCTTTATTTTACACATGAATACACACTTCAGCCCTTCAAATATTTACCTGATCTTGAATCTGTAGCTCCACTAATAATCAGGACAGTCAAACAAATGAACTTCATCTCTGTATGACACGGATGCTAAAAGAAGACAAAACATGTCAGAAAACACGGAAGGCTTTTTTTTTTACATAACACACACCCAGAAAATCGAAATTTAGTGAATCTTAGTCAATCTATGTACCTTATCCTGTTTCTTAATTCTTCAACTCAACACTGTTCTCACGAGTGTGAATAAATAAGATTATATGAGAGATCGTAAGGAGATCATTCCTGGTTTGGTTATACTTTCTCATATCACTAAACACCTTAAGTGATAACACAGTCCCTCCCATCATACTACTTATTAACCTGGGCTACTAAGATCAGCTTCTTCAGGCTTTGATTAGGGTTTATAAATGGCATTTATGCAGGGATGTGATTTAAATGTTTATATCAATGTTCAGGTTAACAAACTGGTTAAGTCGTGTAAATAACATGTATGCCCTTTTAGATTGCAAGCACACCACATTGAGGTCTTGCATATTTAGCTTTATATTTTACATTTTTGATTTTTATCATGTAAAATGTTAGATTTCAATTAAATATTTTATAGCTATGATGAATTTATGTGAATGAATATGCTCTATGAAATATATGAAAATGTCATATTCTGTCTAGCCACTCAAGATCAGGTCCAAGATACCAACAGATTCACACTTCATCAAGACAAAGTCAAATGAAATACTCTAAACACTATATCATGCATAAAAACAAGTTGTTACCCATACATATTGTTGGAAACTCAGAAGCGAAGACCAGGAGACTCTTGGGTAATCGTGCTTGAGGAACGCACTGCGTGGCACTGTAGTCAACAAAAAGTCTAATCAAACCAATGATACTTTGGAGTTTATATACATTCCAGTGGGAGGGATACATACAGTAGAGGTGGAGATAATCTAACCTATAGCATGTAATTGAAGTACAGGAATCAGCCCACATTTTCCCAGCCTTGATTTCATCAGCATAACAGTGTCATCGAAATGCATAGGTGCTACTTCAGTCAGCCTGACAGTATGGCCCATACCTTCACATTACCATAGAGACAAAAGGCACAGCTGTGCCTTGAGCTTCCTTTAACTTGGGACCCTGCACTAAAGTCACGAAGTGCATGAAGACAAAAGATTAATATCTCAGACACCTGGGCTTCCTGATTTGATCTTTTAGAAATGTCATCCTTTTTGACCTCAAAATGTAAAATACAATGTACATAACCTTATAGTTTATATACTATTACATTGGAACCTAGATTTAACATTTTATAAATGTGTAGCCCCACATTCCCTCCTTTCAGAGTTTTAATAACTCTCACATAATACAAATTTAAACCTTCATAAGTCCATTCTATGACCTATGGTTGTTAACATAGGCAACCTACAGTCATGTAACTGGGAAAGTTTACAGGCACATATAACTTATTCTGCATCTTTGGTGTAATAGTTCTTTTTAGAACCAAAACTGTTGACACATTAAACTTGGATGGTAACATGTTGTGGAAACTATATGATGACACAGAAAACCATGTAGCATATGAGTTGAAGTCCTGAAGTCCATGGCGCCCGAATAGCCGTGAAGTCTGTTTTCTGTAGTCCATTTCCCATGCAGATTGACTCAGATGACTCTTGGTCCTCATGAAGCTTGTTCATGGATGTCTGAGGTGATGCTTTACACCAGGGTGCTGCTTATGGAGATGACATGGCTATACACATACCTGCAACACAAGAAAACAAAGAAACAGCAGACCAGCAGAATTCATGCATAAACATTATTTGACTTGTGTTGATCGTGTATTGGTTTTAAGTCTGGTAATCGTATATTGTTTTTCTTCAATTTAGTATTAAGTAATTTGAAAGCTATGGACCAGTGAGGTGGGGATAAAACTAATGTTAGGGGAAACTTATAAGGAAGTCCTCACCACAGGGTTGACCCCCGAGGCCTGTTTTACTTCGGTTCTTCTCTGGACTCCTCACTGGTCTGTGTGTGTCCTAGTCTGTCCCTGTAGCTGAGTAAAGCTGTTAATTTATCTTAATGTCTTCTTACTTTTCCTACACTCTTTCATCCAGTGTCCAGTTTTACCACAGTAATGACAGCTGCCCTCCTTCTTAGGACTTTTACATTTCTGTCGGTTCTCTGTGTTCACCCAAAAGGATGCTGCTGCAATCTTTACTCTATCTCTTTCCCATGTAGCTGTCTAGATCACTTCTGAGAGTTTTGTTAGACCAAGTTAGATCTAGGAATGGCACGGCTTTTCTGTACTCAGCTAAAAGGCCATTTGACCAGATGCACCTATTCCACTGTATACCACTGCTCTTTCCACCATTAGATGCAAAATTTGTGTAGGCGAAGTTCATTATCCAGGGCACATCTTTCTGCATTTTCCAAAATGTGAACAGCTAGCCCGCGAATGATGCACGAGCGTAAAGTGAGTGACGTTAGTGAGTGTGTTGTCAAGCAAAGAGAGCGAGTGAATGGTAGCAGTGTCTGTGAGGGAAAAAAATAGACAGATCCCGGCCGGTTTTGGGCACAAAACAGGAAAAGTGTAACACCTTATATATTTTTAAAAAACATATTTAGTCAAAAACAACGTGATGAATGCTCAAGTCCAATTTTATATATCCTTGAGTCCGAGTCCAAGTACAAGTCATCAGTCTGAGAATAGTCCAGTCCAGAGAATAGTGACTCGAGTCAGACTCGAGTACTCCAGCATTGATATATATATACATATAACAAAGTTAACCAAACCCAACAGCTGTCTGTTAACTCTTCTCTGATGGAACAGAGGGTGACCAATTTGTACTACTATATATATAAAATTCAGTGTGGTATACTATACAGTTCTAGATTGAAGCTGATTCAGGACAACAATTTTTTCCTAACATGTTTTCCCTGGGATACAAACCTCCAACCTTGCGCTTGCTAAAGCAATGCTCTACCACAGGAACACTGTAGCATACACTGTAACACATTTTCACAATTCTCTATGACAAAATAAATACATTTATTCATTCACTTTATTCATAGAGCACTTTACAACTGCACCTGCAGAACAAAGTGCTGTACAATCAAAAAACACTTAATTAAAACACACAACTTAAAGGCCTGCTCCCATTTTAACTTTAAATTAAAGTCTCCAGGTGAATTTTGTTTTGTTGTGAATGTCATTTCAGTTTACTTTCTAACTATGAATTATTTTATGCAGTAAATGACAAAGATACCCAAGCACTGTACAATGTTTAGCCACAAACTCAACTGACTGACTCTCCTGTGTGATTTTCAGACAAGTCGCTTCAGATCTTAGAACTTTACAATTACGTTCACATTTAATCATTTAGCAGACCCTTTTATCCAAACAACTTACAAATGAGAACAATAACAGCAGTAAGGTCAAAAAGAGAAAAACCACAGGATATGATAAAGAAGAAAAGAAAAAGTGCTAATATTACTTGGTTAAGTGCTGACGAAAAAGTACTACATGAATTATGAGCTTCTAGAACTTCTGATTGAAGCTGTTGTGACCTCCTCACTGAACTCCTTTCCACAAATTGAGCAAAAATAAATCACACATTATTTTTGTCTTATTATTGCAAACAATAATTAACGTACGCTCTCAATATTCAAAGTGCAAACAGAAACCAAGTTTTTCTTTAATAATGACACAGAGCTAAGAGATGATTACAACTACACAGCTCAGTCTAAGATAGGTTTACTTTTGAGAGATATTGTGTGTTGCCTAATTTATGCACATCTGGTGAACATCAGTCTATTTTTGTAGCATCATCAGTCTCAGATTCACACACCCCTAATGTCAAAAGGACATCTGCTCAACATGTCACCTATATTTTCTTTTAATTCTTGTCTAAATGTGAATCAGAATTTGTATTACCAGTCAACAGTCTGGCTATGTGAGACACTAACTAACACAGAAATGTTTATGATAAAGTTTCTCATCCAAAGACTGACCTGGGGTGCGTTTCTCAAAACCATCACTAGCTAACTAGTTGTTAGTTCCATTGAACTCTATTAGTAACGACTGAACTTCGCAACCTACACTGTAAAAAAATAAAAGTTGACAACTTAAAATTACAAGGCAACTTGCTACACAGCTTTTTTGAGTTTACTTAACTTTTAAATGAAGTAGTTCACTTAACTCAATTCACTAAGGTCACATGTCTCCCAACTTAAGATCTTTTGTTCAGCTGATTGAGTTTTTATAGTTAAAAAAATTTAGACTTTTAATGTTATTCTCACTTGAATTAATAAAGTACGTTCAGTTGACTAAAGATGTGTTTTTAAACAACATTACAAGGTAAACAAAAACTACTACATGCTTGATATTTTGGTCCAGGTTTTATTTCAAACCAGCAACCAACAACACATTGGTAATGGAAAAAACAAACAATGTTCAACACTTTAGCCATACTCATTCTTTAAAAAGTAATTAAAAGAGTACTTTAAACGTTCTATGTTTAGTATTGTAAATCATTAATATGAAAAATGTTAATTAACACACTGACTTTTTGGGGCTTATTCATCGTATCCACCACAGTTACAGTTAGTCACCTTTGTATGTCCAGTCTGTTCGGTGATGGCACACTTCATTGCACATGCGCCAACATCGTGGTTGTTTCAGTGTGCATGCTCCAACCTCCAGCCCAACTTGTATGCTTCTTAACTTGCATTTACAAATCAAATTTACAATTAATACTAGGTTGGTCCAACGATTGTTGAACCAGCGTCTTTTCACTAGTTAAGCCAACATTTTTGCATTTAACTGTCCAGTTAACTAAAATATAATCATAAGTCTAACTTGTTTTTACAGTGTAGTTGCTTTTGGGAAACTTTTGGGGTAAGAGTAGATATGAGACATGGACTCCACATCATAAAAGGAGACCAGACCCTCCTGATGATCCACACTCCAGACTCCACACTCAGACTGTTCCACCTCATCATGTTAATGGACTAAATACCACTCAGTTCACTCCTTCACCTGCACCTCATTGTAAAAGACATTTTGATGGTGTGTTCACTAAAAAAGAAAGAAAGTATTAAGTTATAGGGTCCATAACATAATTAATTTTAAGATCAGTTACAAGATAAATATTAGTCACTACTTCAAGATCATTGAAACTAACAGGACTTTAAACAGATTATATATTTTATAATACACTGTAATGGATTTAATTTATATATTAATTTAATAAAACCAAAAAGAAAAAAAAAAGAAAAAAAGAATTAATTTGGTGTTCAACATGTGACCCTGTGAATGCTGATCACTTTCGAAGTTCAAAATAAAGAAAAACATTAAGAATTTATTTTAATTATCACTCATTTCGATTTATAAGGATATATAAACTGGTAACTGAATAAATAATTGAAATATACATGCATACAATATAAACATGCATTCATTATGTATGTGTGTGTTTGTGTGTGTATCTGAATTCTCTGTTTGATTGGGTTCTAAAAGAAAATGTCTGAATAAAGGCAAGGAAAAACACTGAATAGCACTGCATGTTGGTATGTATGGTAAAACTTTGACTTTGACTTTAATCATCTTCTGAAGAAAATTCAGAATAAATGCAAAATAAAACAACATTAAAACACAAGTACATATGTTAACTGAATAAATAATTAAAATGTGCGTTTCTGACCCTGGAGCACAAAACCATTCATAAGAAGCACAGTCATAAACAGCAATGCCAAACAACACATTGTAAGGGCCAAATAATCATTTTTTCTTTAATGCCAAAAAATCATTAGGATAATATGTAAAGATCATGTCCCATGAATATATTGTGTCAATTTCCTACCATAAATATATAAATACATAATTTTTGATTAGTAATATGAATGGTTAAGAACTTCATTTGAAAAACTTTAAAGGTGATTTTCTTAATAATTAGATTTTTTTTTGCAACCTCATAATCCAGATTTTCAAATAGTTGTATCTCAGCCAAATAGTGTCATATCCTAACAAACCATACATCAGTGAAAAGCTTAATCAATGTATAAATCTCAATTTCTCAAAATTGACACTTAAGACTGGTTTTGAGGTCCAGGGTCCCATTTAAAAAACAGGCAACTATTATAGGGGATAAATAATTACAGCAAATATAAAATAAATGAATAAATAAACAAACTTTGAAAATAGCAAAAAAAAAATGAAATTATTAGTAAAATAAATACCCTAATAAATATAAATTCACCTTGTTGTTTTCTCTTCTCCTCCTCCAGTTGTTCTTCGCGTTCTGAAGAAAATTCAGAATAAAGGGAAGAGAAAACAACATTAAATATATAGACCATAATTATTTCTGACTGATCAAGAAGAATTACAAATAAAACAGAAATAATATTTAAATAATATGTAAATAAATACATTTATAAAAATAAAAATTACAAAATCTTACAGGACCTAAGATATACACAAAAATATTTGAATACACAGATATTTTATGGATGTTAACAAACTTTACAATAAAATTGAAATTATAAAAAAAAAAAAAAGAAGCAACTATTATAGGGGATAAATAATTACAGCAAATATAAAATAAATGAATAAATAAACAAACTTTGAAAATGGCAAAAAAAAAATGAAATTATTAGTAAAATAAATACCCTAATAAATATAAATTCACCTTGTTGTTTTCTCTTCTCCTCCTCCAGTTGTTCTTCGCGTTCTGCAGAAAATTCAGAATAAAGGCAGGAGAAAACATTAAATAGATAACATCACGGGTATATATGGTAAGTGAATAATTCAAATGTACATTTTAGAAACATTATTCTATTAAGGGGTGGAATAATAACTACAAATATAAAAAGAACAACAAATATTTAAAATGATAGTGAAATAATAGCCTAATAAAGATAAATTCACCTCGTTGCATTCTGTTATTCTCCTCCTGTAGCCGATCACGTTCTGAAGAATATTCAGAATAAAGGGAAGAGAAAATAACATTAAATATATAGACCATAATTATCTCTGACTGATGAAGAAGAATTATAAATAAAACAGAAATAATATTTAAATAATATGTAAATAAATAAATGTATAAAAATAAAAATTACAAAAACTTACAGGACCTAAGATATACACAAAAACATTTTAATACACAGATATTTTATGGATGTTAACAAACTTTCCAATAAAAATGTAATTATAACAAAAAAAAGACAAATTCACCTTGTTTTATTCTCTGGTGCTCTTTCTGAAAAAGTGCATTGTATTCTGAAAAACATTCAGTATAAAGGCAAGGAAAAACATTAAATAGATAACATCACGGGTATATATGGTAAGTGAATAATTCTAATATAAATTTTATAAACATGTATCTATTAAGGGGTGGAATATGTACAAATATAACAAAAAATGTTAGAAATTATAGTGAAATAATAACCTAATAAAGATAAATTCACCTTGTAGTTTTCCGTTCTTCTTCTCCTGTAATTCTTCACGTTCTGAAGAAATTCAGAATAATGGCAAAAGAAAATAACATTAAATATATAGACCATAATTATTTCTTACTGGGGAAGAAGAACTACAAATAAAACAGGAATTATATTTAAATAAAATGTAAATAAAAATTAAGAATAATAATAAAAATAACAAAAACTTACAGGACCCAAGATATACACAAAAACATATTTGAATACACCGTGCCTGCTAAGTAAATATTGTGTGGATAAAAACGAACTTTACAATAAAATTGAAAAAAAAAAAAAAGACAAATTCACCTTGTTTTTTTCTTTCGTTCTCATTCTGTAGTTTGTTGTGTTCTGGAGAAATCAAGAACAACAGCAAGAGAAGGTGACTAAGTTGACCTTAGATATACACTTTCTCTCATATGACAAATAGTATATGAATACACAGTGTGTGCTGATTAAATATTTTGTGGAGAAATGTATGGTGTTACTTTTGTGTCTTCTTTTTATTCAATCAAGCATAACATTTTAGAGAGCAAGATTAATAAAATTGTAATTAAATAATAAGGACTGCAAAAATGGTATAGTATTATTGATATTTCAACTGGAATAAGGACACAATCGCGTCTGCTCCTGTTTCTTTGCGATTCCAAGGTTTTCTCAAAAAAATTCAATTTTACACAATTTTCAGAAGAAAATGTTTTGTTTTCTAGGAATACATTTGATAATAGTTGGATACTTGTAAATTAGGATAAGCCTAAATTAGGGATGGCTGGGAAAGGCTGTGCTAAATGGGCAGAAAGTGGTGTATCCATAAAAGCAGGTTGGTACAGTAAAATATGGTCAAACATTTTTTGTTAGGCCATTGTTGTGTGTGTCACCAGCCGCTGTCATATTAAATATTGAACATGGCTGAGATAGACTGTTCTGAAATGACTTGGCTCATTCAGCTGTATTGTGCAATATGTTAAGTTGAAGGTCCATTAATGGTCCATGTTACAGTAAAAGTTATTGAAATGTAGATTTCGTTTAGGTTATTAGATTACCTAATGTGTATTAAGCCCCATGTTAAAACGCACCATCTCCATGCCACAACCGGGTTTGGGCAGTGGGTGTGGCCAAACGATTGCATCAAGAGTGACCAATAGAAACAGGTCTTTCATTCTAGCACAGTTATGCAAAACTTTTCAAAATGGAAGCAAAGATGAGACCCGAAACAGAACAATAAGCAAAATATATGGCTGCATAATGAAAAGTGTAGGAACGGCATAGAATATTTATTTCCAATACAAATATTGTGTTATCAGTTACTTTTTAAATAAACCATTTCTTAGCAATATTTTTTATTTGCAGTCTTTTATTTTTTAACTACAATATATTTTGCTCTCAAGCACAGTATGTTTGATTATGTTGATAAATAAGATAAAAATTCCAAATAAATAATTCCAAATTAATGAGACTTTAAATTAGTATTGAAATAACAACTACAGTAAGTGACTTTCAGAAAAAAAAGAAAAAAAAAAAAAAACATAGATTTTTCCAGTCCTGAATGTATGTCCAACTTTGGACACTATGAGTGAACTGAGGAATAATAAACATGTGGCAACTAGCCCTAGGATTCCTTATTTATTTAAATCAAATATAATAAACAAACAAACAAACAATAATTTTTACCTCTGTTTTTGCAAACAAACACAGCTAACAGTATTCCAGAAATCACAACGAGTACAGCAGCAATTGAAGCCAAGATTATTGATATCCTCCAAGGATTAAAACTCTTATCTGCAACACAACACAGTGACATTGAGCACATTGTGTCCAGTCAAACATTTATATTTGATTAAAAATGATTAATAATACAAGCAAGATACATTTGTATACATACACAGTAAAAAAAGTGCAATTAAAACTAACGCTGTTGATGCTTTTTGATTTATATACCCTAATGTAATGCACTACATTCAGAATTAAAGTGTAACTTTGCTGATTTCAACCCACTTGTATCATGAGAATGTCATTGTAAGTAAACGATAAAATTTTTCTCCAAGTTATCTGTACCTAGATAACCCTGTTTATTTGTCAGTAAAACATACACAACATTCTAACAATACAAAGCGAGTTAGAAATCAGCTGTTAAACTTTATTTAATCTACTTTACAGCATCAAATAACAATAAAAAATATCATAAAAATTGCACAACAAAAATGTGTCAGTACGTACTTGAGGTCACAATCAGTGTCTCCAGCATGTGATGTCTCAGTCTGACTCTGCAGTGAATCTTGTCATCTCTGTGTTGTACAGTTATGGTGTGTTTCACACTGAACCCGTCTGTGTTTCTTTGCATTTCTGTTGTTTCTGAACTCAAGCTGACTCCTTCACTGTTCAGCCACTCAAGATCAGGTTCAGGGTTCCAACCTTCAGATTCACATTGTAGATGAAGCCCTCCTGTATCATCAAATCCATCTACAGTGATCACTGGAGGACTTCCTACAGCTACAGAGACCAAGATGGAGAACATTCAATGGGTGCATAACCTTATTTTATCTGCCTATAAACCTTGTTCTGTGTTTTTGTGTTCGTTTGATGCTGACAAAAGCATTAAACAAAATCATAAAGGAGCAACACACAGGGGAGACTGTGGATAGTTTGAACACTCTTTACTTTAAGGTCTGTAATTTGCTGTAACGCCTGTACATTTTTTGCACTCTTTGAGTCAAACTTTTATAAAACATCACATTTGTCTGCTACTAATCAAAATCGTTTTGAAATCTACAATTATGCCTTTAAGTTTATGTGCAGAGAATTCTATTGTTACAACTATTCCCACTAGAGTTGTAACAGTATGTGATTTATAACATTAATAGAAAACAGAATGAAAAAAAAAACAGGAAGTGAAATCACATGTATGCAAAAACTGGAATATGGCGATGGTCTGGGCGTGTTTGATGCAAATGACTAAACTTGGGCACACAGTCACTTATTTATAAAACCTAAAATTCAACATTAGATTGAGGTCGGGAACAAATTCACTTGTGTATGCACATGTTGTGATATAGCTGCTAACGTTTTGTGAGGAGTTCTCCTTTTTTCATTAATCCATGCAATTATTAGTGAATGAGACCCAGTGTGTGTGTTTGTTAGTCACTTTCTCGTTGTGTCAAATGTGGGCTTATACATCATCCCATTTCACTGTGTTCAATCTTTGTTAGGTCCAGTATGTAAGTTATGGGACAATCTGTGCTAAGCATGATAGTTATAGACAGTGTTCCCTCTAAGCTGCACGGAAGAAATAATGTGCCAGGAAAGAATTGCAATGATCGGCTATGAAGTTGATATCACTACAAATTTAGAACCGGTGAAAGCGGTTTATAGGTTTCATAGAAACAAAATGATATGCGCCAAATGAGTCGCTGTAGAAACCAAATAATGGTTGCAGATGAAATATCTAAAATCGAAAGCCAACGCAAATGCAATGACGTGAAATAAAACATCCTCATCTTTTAAAGAAGAGTGGCTTGATTAAGTGAGGGAAATAGGGCATGATGGGAGCAGAACCATAACAAAACTCATACATTTACAGTCACACAAGGGTGTATTTGTGCAAACTGTACTTCATAGCGATGTTTAGATCAACTTTTTTTTTCTTTGAAAATATTTAACTTGCAGATCTCAGTTTATATACTTCAGCTTGTTTTCTATTCTCTTCTATCAGTTTAAATCCTTCAGTTTTTGATATTATATTATGTTAGGCCTATATTATAAACCTAATAAATAACTGACCTTGTTTTTTAATGGAGTCACTACTACTCATCAAAGCTGTATTTATTTAATAAAAAATACTGGGGAAAAAAACAAACTGTAATATTGTGGCCTATTAGGCTATTGCAATTTCTAACATTAGTTAGGTCTACCTATTTTAATATACTTTGAAATGAACTCTGAATTTTCAGCATCATTACTCCAGTCTTCAGTGTCACATGATCTTCAGAAATCATTCTAATATGCTGATTTATTATCAGGGTTGAAACTGTTGTGCTGCTTTGATTCTTTGGTTTGGCTAATTAAAAGTTAAAAAGAACACCATTTATTCAAAAATATAAATATTTTCTGGTGGAATGACCTCCCCAACTCAATCCGAGCAGTTCGGTCCTTAGCCATCTTCAAGAACGGCTTAAAACACATCTTTTCCATCTTTATTTGACCCTCTGACTTTAGCACTCATTATTCTAATTCTATTCTTTTTTTCTATTAATTTATTATACAATTATTAAAAAAGACCTCTAACACTAGCTTGCTTGATTCTTTTTCTATACTATCGGTTTTCTTTTTATTTATTATATTAATTACAATTACAATTACAACACAAATTGGTACGTGTACTGTGTTTAATCTAACTGAGACTTGTTATAGCACTTGCGTATCATTGCTCTTTTGTTGTTTTTGATTGCTTCCATTGTCCTCATTTGTAAGTCGCTTTGGATAAAAGCATCTGCTAAATGAATAAATGTAAATGTACTTGCTGTATAAACCTATTAACTGAAAAAAAGATAAAAAAGAAAACAATTATTGACACCAAACTTTTGAATAGTATAGTGTATACTGTATTGTAACACGCAATTTCTATTTTGAATAAACACTATCCTTTTTAACTTTTTATTTACCAAATAATCCTGAAAAATATCACAGGTCACAAAAAAATAAATAAAAATAATAATAATAATAAAAATATTAAGCACCACAACTGTTTCTAACATTGATTATAAATTAGCAAATTAGAATGATTTCTGAAGGATGTGACACTGATAATTCAGCTTTGCTTTACAGGAATAAATTATATTTTAATGTAAAATAAAGTAGTAAAATTTAATTTTAAATTGAAATAATATTTCACGATATTATTTTGTGAAATAATATTCAGTATTTTATATCAAATAGGTACATTTTTGATAAGCCTAAGAAACTTCTTTAAAAAAACATACTGATCCCAAACTTTTGAACGGCAGTGTATTATACTGTAAAAAATATTCTCAGGTAACCTACATCATTTAGTTACATCAAGGATCAAATCAAACATAAATAGCAAATTAAAGTTAAAAGTTACACTATTTTTGTGTATGTGCTGTACAGGTCTGGTATAAAGAATGTTTTTGCTCAGGTGGCCGAAATGTCCACCCAATAGAGAACAGTTTTATATTCAGAAAGAAAGAAAAATAAGAGGGAACATTGAATATAGAACCCATTACAACGGACCCCATGTTACACACACCCCAGTCTTGCCTACACCAATCATTAAATGTTTGTTTTTATTGTTTTACTCACCTTCAACACTGACATCAACAGTAGCATAATCAGACCAGGATTTGGACTGAATAAAACACTTGTAACGTCCTTCATCAGAGACTCGGACAGATGAGAGTTTGAGTGATGCATCTCCTCTCTGTAGTTCTTGAGGATTCAGTTTTGTTCTCCCTCTGTAGGACTCAGTCTGCTCTGCATTTCTGTCATCATGATCTTCATAGAGATGCACTACTGAGTTTTTCAGATCAGATCTAAACCACTCCACTCTCATGTCCACAACACTGATGCTGGGCTTAACTGAACAGGGCAGAATCACATCTTCACCAGCTACAGCAAATACAGTGTCTGCAGGACTCACTACTTCATATCGGTCTGTTACAAGAAAAAGAAAGCTGTTAAAAATGTTCTCTTTTGATATGGTTAAATGGCATTGCATAAGTTTCTGATGCTTTAGAAGAACTCCTTTTCTCAGAAATGCTGAAGCCTGCATTGGATCACTTCTGTGCACTTGCACAGTCAAATGCCATCTCAGTATGTGCATACAAACGAGGCCTTCTGCCTATATAAGTTGGTGCAAAATGCAATTTGATCATAATCTTTTGCCTTCAGCACAAAGGTCATCTCCTCACTGACACAAAAGAAGAAAAAGTCTTCCTGCTCGCCATGGCAGTTTCAGCAGTGGATCATGATGCTGACAGCAGTCTCAGCTGAGAAGGGCACTTCTCCCCTGTGGCTATCTGTTTAATCCTGATGTGTCTCGAGTTTGCCTTCCTACCTCTTATTCATTTTGGGGTGTCAGGGGCGTTGTGTTGTAATAAAAATCAATCACCTTCACAAGAAGAGCACTTCTCCTCTTCAAAGCAGCATGAACATTATCAGTTCCTCGCCCCAGTGCAGGAACCTACCTCTTGAAGCACTTCAGCCCCTCACCACCCGAATCCTGGCTTGGGAAGCCATTCCAGGTGTGTCAAAATAGGTATTGGAAACAATCAAATTAGGCTTTTCCATTCAGATTGCTTACAGACCTTCCCATTTCTACTTTCAGTCCAAAGTAGAAAGTTTACAAGTGAAGAGTGCCATGGAGCTTGTTCCAGCAGCCCGCAACGAGTCAGGGTTTTACAGCCATTACTTCAAAGAAAGTTGGTGGATCTGAAACATGCATACTTTCAATTCCAGCCCCCCATCACAGACCGTTTTTGAGATTCACATTCAAATAGATGGCTTACCAAAATACTTTCTGTCCTGACCGTCTCTGGCACCATGCATCTTAACCAAAAGAGTGGATTTGGCCCTCGCCCCCCGTTACAGAAAGAAGTGCGCATGCTGAATTATCTCAATGACTAGCTTGTTCTGGCCTGGTCAGAGCATGAGCTATGTGCACAAAGATCCCCGTTCCTCAGCCATTTGTAATGCCTGGGGCTCAGAATCAACATGTATAAGTCAAATCTCAGCCAATGAATATCTTTCCTGGGCACAGTTCTCAATTCAGCCCAAATAGCTTTCACCGTAACAATCTCTGAATATTCAGCAGCTTGCTCCATTGTTCAAGGTCTGGAACTTACTTCCCCTAAAGATACCATACTTGCTATCTGGGACTCAGGGTGACCCACGGCTGTGGCAAGAGCTTCCTATCTGTACTAGTTGGAGATTGATCTGGGGCTGGTCTCCAGAAGGAAAATTGTCATAACAGATGCTTCCAACTCAGGGATGCCGTGTGTGACAGCAGACCAGCATTTGACTCCTGGTCGGCTGCTGCAGCAACACACTGGCATATCAACTGCCTAGAAATTATAGTAGTCATTCTGGTGCTCAAGGCCTTCCTGTCAATTCTGAGAAGACACCATGTCCTGGTCCATTCAGACAACATGACAGTGGTGGCCAACATAAACCACCAAGGGGGGCTCAGGATGCACCCTCTGTACCAGCTGGTGAGGGGTCTCCTTCTGTGAGCACAACAAAACCTTCGTTCGGTGAAGGCAGTGCACCCTCATGTCTTTCTATGAAATATAGATATATAGGGATATTTATGCGATCACTTTATGCAAAATAGCTAAATATATTAAACATTCTTTCTAACATCTCCTTTTGTGTTCCAGAGAAGTAATACTGGTTAGAAATGTTATGAAATGACATGTCTGGTGTGATAATCCTGCATCACTAACAATACAAGACACACATTTTTCCTAAACAATATGTTTCCATGTAAAGCAGCATCTGTTGTTTCCCCACACAAACCTCAGCTCTGCATAAGTTCAGCTGAGGATTCATTCACTAAAATAAACTACATACAACACTGCCTGTTAACACTTTTATGGTTTTGTTCCTTATTTCATGGTTCTTTGGAATACTTGCTTTTGATTGGTCAATCTTGTCATTCAGTGGTCAAATATTTCTGGATAATGAATCTTCAGTTGGACTATAACCGGCTGATTGTACTTAGGCCCTTATAAGTTACTTATTACCTCTCTCTTACTTTTTGTTTTACACATGAACACAAACTTAAATACAAATACTTACCTGATCTTGAGTAAGTAATTCCACTAATAATCAAGAGGGTCAAAAAAATGAAATTCATCTTCGGACGATATGGATGCTTAAAAGAAAAATATGAAAACAGGGAGATGCATTATAACCAGAAAACTCACAGAATGGTAAGTTAATATGAATGTGTTTCTTTATGTTACACATAACCAGAAAATCTAAACCAATTCAGAAAATCAATGAAGACTTACTTGTTTCTGTGTGTTTCTCAATTCTTCCAGGACTCACTTCAAACTCTCAAGCATGTGAATAAATGCAAGATCATACAGAGATCATTCCTGGTTTAGTTTTACTTTCTCATTTCACATGTGAACGTCTTAAGTGATTACACAGTTCCTCCAATCATACTAGTGTTACATCCTCCTCCATAGAGTCTAGAAGCAGGGAGGAGTAACTCTTTTTTCTTCTTCTTCTTCTGTTTTTTTTTTGTTTGTTTTGTTTTTGTAGGACCTTGAGGACTTTGAATTTATAACTGGCATTTGTGGAGAGGCATAATTTAACTTTTTGAGTCAATTTGCATGTTCTAACTGGTTTAAATTGCTGGTTTAGTGGGCTCATTGCCTAAACACCACTCTGCACTTTTCAGAAAACAAATAACACCAAATAAGAGATGCTTTAGAAAAAAAATTATAATCTATTGAGGTCTTGCATATTTAATGTATTCTGCATAGTGCAATGTCACAGATATCCTTGATAATAATGACACAAAAAATGTGTAGAATGTAGAAATACCTAATTAAACAACATGTGTGTGCATGCTGATATGAATTTGTGAATATGATTTATAAATCTTAGAGTAGAATCATATAAAGCATGTGGGTTGCATTTGAGACATAGTGTTGGTGAAAAAGCACAATGTATATGTACTGTACAGTATGTCTGTATATACAATGTATGTATACAAGATACTTTTTTTATTAAAACAAGATTTAGGCAAACTTTATTCTGTTAATGATGATTGTTTTAAGGGGTGTTAAAAATCTACAATAGATTTAAATATGTGAACAGTGTGTGGCAGAATACCAGGGGCTCTGACCATTTTATAGCATTTGATGTCACGGTTCATGAATGCACTGTTTCCTGCTCTTCTCATGTTACGTCATGTTGATTGTTCCATGTGGGCAGCTGCAGCCTATTCCAACGGCCTACTTAACGCCCTGTCTTTTGTCTCTTGTTTTTGTTAGATCGTTGTTTGAGGTCCTCCATGCTTCATGTCTGTGTCTCCTCTGCTCAAGCATTCCTCCTTGTGTCTTCGTTCCTGTTCGGTATTCTGTGGATTATATCATCATCGCTTGGATCCCTCATGATCTCTCACCTACGCACTCAACTCACCTTCTCACCGATCTGTGCTGTCATCGAGGTCCCTGCGCCACCCACCATCAACCCAGCCTGACTTTACGAATTATAATAAATCTGTTACTTGCAACTTGCTTCCTGTCATTTATACCCTGACAGAACGATCTGACCATCATGGAAGCAGCAAGTAACCCGTCATCGTCGTTAGAAGAGTTCCTTAGCGCCAGTGTTCGAAGGATGGATTCCCAGAGACGGAATCTTAAAGGGACTGTAAGTAGGAATTACTCCCATCTAGTGGTGAAATTGTATTTTGCATTCAAACTAATTTTGCTCTCCAGCGCCTCGCTTTTTCAAATGCGCGTTGCATCTACGGTAGGCGATATGTACCAAAAAGCTTTGACAGGATGTCTTCTAATAGCACTTCGTCGAGTTTTCCTTCAGGTGAACAGGTGTGTTATTTCAAACAAACTGCAACATGACAACTAACAAACGAATGTTACAGTATGAATTACGGACTGTGGAAAACATAAAATATTGTAATTAGTAGTTATGTCTTCTTTATTCCTTATATTTTCTGAATTATGTGCATTGTTAGATATCATCATCAAACACTGACTTACCTGTCGAGAAGAAAACAGGCCACTTCAGCGTCTCTTTTGAAATCTTTATCCAGCATTAGCTCTTTCCACCTAGAAAAAGCTTCCCCGACATTAACTCTTGTTTTCTGTAATCTACGGTCACGTTTCCTTTTACGTTCTATTTTTGACTGTTTTGGCGACGATGTTTTCTTCTCCTGTGGCGCGGCATATGAATGGTCCATAATAAGAATGCAATCCAGACTTGCCGGTGCAGTTTCAAGCGCCTCTCACTGCTCTGCACCTGCGTTTCTGGCTCTGACCGAAAACGCGCTGTGGAAACGCGTTGGCTTAGTACTTTTTGTCCCTCTCTGCTATTATAGTTTTGCAAGATGGCGGAACTACATGGAAGCCTCCGTCGACCTACCCGTCCCATGTATATAAAGATAATAAATTCTTCATTTATGAGGATTAGTTTAAACATTGGCATAGGTATTTGCACACCATTGAGGGCATATTTATGAATAAAAATATTGATTTTACATAATAAAATACCTAAAAAGTTACTTATTGTCCCTTTAATGAAACTGGTCGCGCTGTCCAGGCATTGTTGGCGCAGGTGTCCGAGCTCACCCAGCAATTACAACTCCTACGAGCTCCCAATGCACTGCTCACACCACCCATTCCCCCCACACCACCGGAAACCCCCTCCCAGCTGGAACCACGCCTTCCTGTTCCGGAAACGTACTCTGGTGAGCCAAATTTCTGTAGAGCTTTCCTAACACGAGGCTAGATGCACTTCTCCCTTCAACCCAGGACCTTCTCCAACGAGCAATCCAAAGTCGCATTCGTTTTGATGCTGCTCACTGGGAGAGCGGCATTATGGGGAACGGCGGTGTGGGAGAATCAAGATCCATGCTGCACCTCGTTCCAGACACTCGCAACAGAGATGAAGCGGGTGTTCGATCGGGCCGTTGCCGGGAGAGGGGCTAGGAAGCTAACTGAACTGCGTCAAGGAGAAGGATCAGTGTCAGATTTCTCCATCGTGTTCTGTTCCTTAGCGGTGGAGTGTCAATGGAACGAGGAGGTGCAGTGGGGCATGTTCCTGCATGGGCTGGCTGACCTCGTCCAGAAGGATATCTATGCCCTGGACCTTCTGACCTCGCTCAATGGACTCATAGAGTTGGCACCAAGGGTAGATGGACGACTGACCCGAGTAGAATGACGTGACCTACACAACCTTACACCGAGAGACCCTACTGGTACTTGAGTCAGCGGCGGGGATGGCCAGCCTCCTCAACGATCACGAGCCCATGCAGGTAGGGCGAGCTCGGCTTTCCTGGGAGGAGAAGGCGGAGATCCCTGGGCCTTTGCCTCTACTGCGGGGAAACCGGTCATCACGCCTACATCTGTCCAGTAAAAAGCCAAGCCTGATAGTAAGTATGAAGCTACTATCGGGTGGGATCTCCTCTGAGAAGACGTCATCATCATCTACACTCCTCCCGGTAAGACTGAGATGGTCAGCACAATCTCACAATTGTCAAGCACTTCTGGACTCCGGGGCTGAAGGTAAGTTCATGGACCATGCACTGGCACACTAACTTAAAATTCCCCTCAAACAACTCACTCACCGGATCGCTGTTCACAACCTCAATGGTCAAAGACTTCCTCTCATCTCACTTACCACTGGAAACATTACCCTCATCACATCAGGCAACTACTCTGAGATCACCTCCTTCTATATCCTAGACTCTCCCCTTGCACCCATAGTTCTTGGACACCCCTGGCTCCTTTGTCACAACCCCAAAGTGGACTGGCAACTTTGTTCTATCTTGTCCTGGAGTAATAAGTGTCATGAGTCTTGTCTTGTGTCTGCTTGACATCTGTTTCTATGTCTGTTTTTCAGGAGGAAGCAGTGGATTGTCTTATTTGGAAGAAAACTGCAATGTCGTCAGCTGTAAGAATCAATGGAGGAGGATTAAGAAGAGAGCGTCAAAACAGTTTTACATTTTGTTGTGGTAGTATGATGTTTTAGCAGTGAAGACATTTGCAGAGAATGAAGAGAGGAGAGACTGATAGAGTTTCTTGATTTATGCCATTTCCTCTCTGCAGCCCTGAGTTTAGAGCGGTGTTCACGGAGGACATCGGACAGCCAGGGGGCTGGTCTAGACAATAGTGGGCAAAAGTTGTCCAAGCATGAGGTAAGAGTGGAGCAAAGAGTGTCTGTAGGCAAGATGGAGAGAGTGAACTTAGGTTCCATCGAAAGGTGACCTGCGGTGGAGTGTGTGCTGCTTCAGGAGCATGTGACTTTTTTTAGCCACCTAAAAAACAGACTGTTCTGCAGAGAGGCACAAAAATAGGACAGGAAATGTATTTATTTATTTGTTTATTTATTAATTTCAATCATTTATTTTTATGTAAAATCACACTAATATTATAAGATAACATCAGAGAACATTATAAAATAATATAAAATGCAATTCATGACCACTTTAATCACTGTGAAGTGCTAAATGAGACATAAAAAGCACAGAAACAAATTATGGATTACATCAGGAGTAGTAAAAGAAAGTGTTAAACAACATTAACAGTGATCTTGACAGATATATTTATAGTATGTTAAAAAACTATTTCTAAAAATTAGTTATAATAATACAAATAATTTCAAATTAATTGAATCTTAAAAAAAAAAAAAAAATGTAAAAATGTACTGACAAGTATAAGAGTAGATATGAGGCATGGATTCATCATAAAAGGAGGCCAGACCCTCCTCATAATCCTCAAGTAGCCTCTCAGGCTCTCATTCAGAAAAGTAAAGATAAATGGAGTATCACAAGCCCAGTGCACCCCATTAATCTGACCCACAGACCAGTATTTATCTTTAGGATTCAGACTGTTCCACCTCTTCATGTTAAATACCACTTAATTCACTCCTTCACTTCCACCTTATTGTAAAAGACACTTTTTATCTTCCTTTTTTTTTTTTGATTGTGTGTTCGCTAAAAGCAGAAAGAAGGTATGAAGTTATAAAGGGTCCATAACAGAATTCATCTTAAGATGAATAATAAGATACATAATATTAGTCAACACTTGAAGACCAGTCAAACCAACAGGAATTTAAATTAATTATCTTATGATAAACATATTGATAAACTATTTTATTAATATATTCATATTTTAATAAAGCCATATAAAACAAATTTATAATTTGGGGTACTCACCATGTGACTGTAAATGTTGATCATGTTCATGTCAGAATAAAGACAAAAAAAAAGAACATTGATAGCGTTACTTTTGATATCACTCTGAAAAACAATAATGCATATTTTAAATATAAAGTATGATAATTTAGATGGGTTTATATGATGCATTATTAACATCTGATAACTGAATAAATAATTAATATACATATATATTATAGAGAGAGAGAGAACTGCCATAAGGTCAACTATGCCTCATTTTATTTACATATGACTGCAGTGTATTAATTTTTGCATATCAAAAGGGGGCAGACCTATTGTTTAGAGATTCGGACTTGTAACCCGAAGGTCACGGGTTCAAGTCTCAGTACCGTCAGGGATTGTTGTTGGGGGAAGTGAATGTACAACACTCTCTCCCACCCTCAATCCCATGAATGTGTCCCTTGACCAAACCCCCAACTGCTCCCTTGGAGCTGCAGCATTGTCTGCCTATTGCTACGGGTGTGTGTTCTCTACTGTCTGTGCGTGTTTGTTCATTACTGTGTGTGTGCACTTGGATGGGTTTAAAGCAGAGCACAAATTCAATATCTGGGTCACAATACTTGGCCAAGACTTTCAACACTTTCACTTTCAAAGCAGACTTAATTAATTGATAAACTTCATTGTGTTCTGAAGAACATTAAGAGAACTATATTACTGTCACGAATCTGGTATATGAACTTCCATTCATTCACCACCAGAGGTCACCCGCTCACTACATGGACTCCGGCACTACACCCACTGTTGCACTTCATCCCGGACTACAGTTCCCATCACCCATTGCACTAATTGCACACACACACACACACACACACACACTGCTGAATATGCTGATTACACTCACTATATAAACGCTCACTCAGGCACCTTCAGGCTGCCGAGTATTGTATGCGTTTATCATTAGTTAGCTGATAGCTACCCTTAGGAGCCTGCTTTTTTTAGGTTAAAGTTTATTCTTAGTCCTGCCTTGCCTGTTTCCCTGTGTTCTCTTCTTTGCATGATTGCCTCGGATTACCTCTTTTGTTTAGCCCTGTTTGGATACTGTTTACCCCTGCCTGGACCTTGCTTGTACCTGGATTATCCCTCTTGTCTCACCCTGCTGAATTACGTTTGACGTGGTCTGACCCTTGCTTGTTTCTCTGACTGCTCTAGCCTTTCCTTCTACACGCCTGTTTGCCATCACCTGATCTATGGCCGTTTCTGACCATGTCTTGTCAATAAAAGCTTTGCGTATGGATCCGCACGTCTCCCGCCTGGTTCGCTGCATTACAATTACTAATTATTTCATAATAATAACTACAAATATATATTAATAAGTATAGAAAAAAAAACAGAAATGGCGGCCTTATACAATATGTACACTTTCCCTCATATGACAAAAAGTAAGAATACACAGTGTCTGTTCATTAACTATTTTGTGGATGAAAAGAGGCTTTAAATTAATTATAGTACTTGACAAAATAAAAGACAAAATCACCTGGTTTTATTCTCCTGTCTCATTCTGTGAAAGTTGAATACAGGCAAGAGAAAACACCATTAAGTAGATAACATCACAAATGGTCTTGAACTAATGCAAATGCAAAGAATAAAATAAAAACTAAAAATGGCATAACCATTTGAATTAAAGGGATCATGAACTGCCACTGTTTTTTATTTTGTACTGTTCTCTGAGGTCCACTTATAATGTTATCCAGATTTGTATATCGAAATACTTAATTTACGAACGCTCTGTTTGGACAGATTGTAGACTCGGAAGTAAACAACCACTGCTATGATTGGCTTGAGTATGTTTGACAGCCTACATCCTTCACAGATAGACACTGTGAATCACTGAGTGATTTAGGTTAAAAGACATAAATACTCATCTCAAACTATCGGTTTAACAGAAAAAGTAATATTAAGCACAAAAAAAATTTAGTTACTCACACTTGTGTGTTGTGACATTATTGTCAGATATTCAGCATGGCATGGTCTTTCAGTTTCAATCTTTCTGAAAATCCTGCATCAAATCGTGTCTTATTTTTTACACAGAGTATTTATACACAGCTTGGCATAGGCCATTTTTATTGTTTGTTTCCTGTATAGACCTGCATTCACCTCTATATGGTTTGTGCACGCTTCATGCACAAATCGGTGGGAAGGGCTGAACAGGCAGTGATCTAGAAGTAAGCGTTGATCTTCTGCAGATGTGGTGTTTAGCCACACTATTACATCATTAGAGTTGTACATTCAATAATCATTCCATTTAGCAGACTGGCTTCAATATAAGATGTTTTTAGACTAATGAGAAAGTTCTGAAACTTACAGGATGTTTTTATGGTACAATGACCTTTTATATGTCAAAAGATCGAGGGAATTTTGGTTTCTCAGTTCTTGACCCCTTTAATAGTGAAATAATAACCTAATAAAGGATAAATTCACCTGGTTTTATTCTGCTCTTCTCCTTCTCTAGTTGATCATGTCTTAAAACATTTCAGAATAAAGGTAAGAGAAAATTACATTAAATATATAGGCAATAATTATTTCTGAATGAGGAAGAACTACTAATTAAACAGAAATTCTATTTTACAAAATAGCAAAAGCCGTACAAGGCCTATAATATACAAAAATATATTTGAATAAAAAGTGTCTGTTAAAGCAGATATTTTGTGGATGAATATAGACTTGAAATTTGAATGAAAATTGAGAATAAAATTCTAACTTAAAAAGACAAATTCACCTGCTTTATGCTCCCACTGAATTGATCGTATTCTGAAAAAAAAAAAAAAAAAAAATTTGAATACACATTGGTAAATAAGCCAGAATAAAGACAAGGGAAATACAAACAAACAGACAACATCAAAGTGTGTACATGGTTTTGCATTACAAATGCAAATGCAAGAAAAAAAAGAGGCAAAAACTTTAAATAAATAGTATAACAATAAGTAGATAAACTCACCTTTTTGTATTCTGTCTATCTCTTGCTGTAGATTATCACATTCTGAAGAAAATTCAGAATAAATATGGAAATCGTTAAAAAGATTAACATCACATATGGGCATTGTTGAAATAACACATTACAATAGTAACACCATTACAATATACATTTTGCTGTATCACAGTAATATAATGAATTACTAATACATGTTTGATAATATTATAGCCAATACAATCTCAGTAATGCACATTAAAACAACACATTTTATCCTGAATTTAAGTGGTGATAGTTTTTTCAAGAAATTATCATTATATTATAATTATCAATTATAGCACCAGAAAAAAAATCTAAAAGAAAAATAATCTGCTATTTCCTTCTACTAGAATTCAATGGTTGAGATGATTTTATATTAAATTATGATCAAATTAATTAATTAATTTAATGAAGTCTTGTAAAAATATTTGTGACATGACACCATTCTGGTACTTGCCTAAAATTAGGTTTATCATAGGCAGCAATATCATAGGCAGAGGGTGAACCAAAAGAACCCTAATATTAGTGTAATCTATTAGCTACACTACTATTAGACTACTTTTGTTTCACCCTCTGCCTATGATATTGCGCCATGAGCCTTTACTGTGCCTGTTCCATTATGATGTTAGTAGGCTTTGGGGCCTAAACTGTCATTATGCATGCTATATCACATCACTATTCAGTTGTATAATGTAATGTGAACAGCAATAAACTACACTGTACATTTAAGCATTTTAGAATGCCTGTATTTTTGTGAAAGTAACTCAAAAATAATACATAAGTAGTGTAACAATTCAGAGACAGTAATATTGTAATGTAAATAACTACGTTCAAATGACAATTTGAAATGAAATGATAATATATAATGTCTTACATTTTGGAAGTACCTTCCCCAACACTGCACATGGGTATATATGGTAAGTGAATAAATAATTTAAATGTATATTTTTTAAACATGCATATATTATAGGGGAGAAATAATAACTACAAATGGCAAAAAAAAAAGATTAAAAAAAAGTAATATAATTAAATAAAAGATACATTCACCTCCTTGTATTCTGCTCTTCTCCTCCAATAGTTGTTCATGATCTGAAGAAAATTCAGAATAAAAGGCAAGAGAGAACTATATTAAATATATATAGGCCATATGAATGGTTAAGAAACAACTATTACAAATAAAACAGAAATTATTATTATTATCATTATTATTAAATGACAAAAACTTGTCAAAAGCAAAAGCAAATGAATACACAGTGTCTGTTAAGTAGATAATTGCTGATGACAAAATACATAGCATTAAAGGGATCATATGATGCTGCTAAAAAGAACATTATTTTGTGAATTTGTTTATGAATTTTGAGTGAGCAGAGGCCAGCTTGAGAACGCCACGGGTGGCTGATTCTACGAAGGAGCATCCGTTAGGCTTGCGTAAACTATATGTGACAACCCTGGGCTGGCCCCGCTTGTCCACGGTGAAAGCCAATCTGGCAATCCACAGTGCAAAGTTTATATATTATTATTATTTATATATATTTTAGCGGGGTATGGTTGAATTTTATATCTAAGCTTCAGTATAAGCAAATTCGCATATCATCCACAAAATCATCCAGCTCCTGCACATTCTTTGGTTTTCCAGCATCTGCTGGATATTTGAATCCTTTACAACATTGACTGTATGATTTTGAAATCCATCTTTTAACACTGAGGACAATTAAGGTACTCATGCTAACTATTACAAAAGGTGAAAACATTTAATGACGCTCAAGAAGGCCACCCAATGCATTATGAGATGGGGGGTGTAAACATTTTTAATTGGATGATCTGTCTAAATTTTACTATTTTGTCTTTTGGTAAACATGTAATTATTTATGTAGCTTCTTAAGTCCAGTACTAAATGAAATAAATATGATTCCTATGCAAAATTAGAAGAATTTAATGCATTGTGTTGCCTTCTTGAGCATCATTAAATGTTTAGTAGTTAAATAGTTGTGTATGAGTTCCTCGGTTGTCCTCAGTGTAAAAATATGGTTCTAAAAATCATACAGTCACTGTTGGAAAGGATTCAAATATGCATTAAAGCTGCAAGCAGCGATGAACGGGCCCTCGCACCCGGCTCACCGCAATCGTGTGGCTTTAGTAAAAAGGTGAAGGTGAGAAATATGCATTTCAATTCGTAAATATAAGTGGAATATGTCAAAGTCATTTATATGTGGCAATTTTCCTGTTGCCAATAGGTGGCGCTATCATTATAATGGAATATTGGCCTTCAGATGTGTTCAGGCCAGGAGTCTTATCGAACATGTGAAGTTTGGGGAATATCGAACATTTCATGCCTGAGTTACAACAACTTATTTTCCTATGGCGAGACATCAAATTTTGTCATGGCGCCATGGACACGCCCTTTAATAAAATCTAAAGATCTCCACAATTTAACATTGCAAAGACCTTTAGATTAGAATGACCAAAAATAAAATGTTGATGTCATAAAATTTATTGGAGTAGTTCCTTGCAGTGTAAAACATGACACTTCCTGTTGCCAGCAGGTGGCGCTATGACTATGACTGAATATGGGCATGTAGATCTGTTTAGGGCAGAAGTCTTATCTAACATGTGATGTTTGAGGCAGATTGGACATTGTATGTCTGAGTAACAGCAACTTCCTTTTTCATGGCGAAACATCAAAATTTGTCAGGCCGCCATGGACACGCCCTTTAACGAAACCTCAAGATCTTCGCAATTTAACATCGCAAAGGGCTTAAGATTACACTGACCAAGTTTGGTGTTGATCTGAATAAATCTCTAGGAGGAGTTCGTTAAAGTACAACCCCTGGAAATGGGAAAAACAACACCAATTTTGGAAGGAAAATTCAAAATAACCAACTTCCTGTTGGGATTCGGTTTTCGTACCAAGAGACTTTTTTTTAGATATTGGTGTGTTACATGTGTGTACCAATTTTTGTACATGTACGTGAAACATAGCTCGAGGCACACTCCGTTGAAAGTGTATAGGTGGCGCTATCGAGCCATTCTGCCACACCCAGTGGAATATTGGCCTGAAGATCTGTTCAGGTCAGGACTCTTATCACACATGTGAAGTTTGGGGAAGATCGGACATTTTATGCCTGAGTTATAACATCTTTTATTCACATGGCGAGACATCGAACTTCGCCATGGTGCCATGGACACGCCTTTTAACGAAAACTCAAGATCTTCACAACTGAACATCGCACAGGCCTTTAGATTAGTCTGACCACAAAAAAGACATTGATGTCAAAAAATTTCTAGGAGTAGTTCGTCACAGCGTAAAATATGACACTTCCTGTTGCCAATAGGTGGCGCTATGACTATAAGTGAATATGGGCATGTCAATCTGTTCAGGTTCAGAGTTTCATCAAACGTGTGAAGTTTGGGGCAGATTGGAGATTGTATTTGTGAGTTATAGCAACTTCATTTTTCATGGCGAATCATCGAAATTCGCCAGGCCGCCACGGACACGCCCTTCAACGAAAACTCAAGATCTTCGCAATTTAATGTCGCAAAGGCCTTTAGATTAGGCATACCAAATTTGGTGTTGATTTGAAGAAATCTCTAGGAGGAGTTCGTTAAAATACAACACATGGAAATGACCAAAATTACACAAAATTTGCTCATAATATTAAAAATAACCGACTTCCTGTTGGGTTTAGAATTTTGCTCCAAGAGTCTTTTTTGTAGGTATTGGTGTGTTACATATGTGTGCCAATTTTCGTGCATGTACGTGAAGCATAGCTGGAAGGCTGTTGATTTTCTTAGTATAGGTGGCGCTATCGAGCCATTTTGCCACACCCTCTTCTGAATCCTATATCAGACGAAAATTTTCCCCAGGTTTGACGCGTGTGCAAAGTTTCATGACTTTTTGAGCATGTTAAAGCCCTCAAAAATGCGATTCATTCGGGAGAAGAAGAAGAAGAAGAAGAAATATAGCTGCAAGCAGCGATGGCGGGCTCAAGCCACCAATGCCATCGCCACCCCGGTGGCATCAGGTAAACTGTGCCCAGCGGGCACATGCATTCATAATATCCCTCTGGCAGTGAGGTTTTAAAGGATATGGCAGTTAAAGGGTTAACCGAATCATCTAGACTTTAAAATTACATTCACAGAACAATATATATATTTATAACTTTAGTAACACTTTACAATAAGATTCCATTTATAAACATTATTTTAACATGAACAATATTTATATAGCATTCATTCATGTCAGTTAATATTCCAAACTTAAACATTAAAACATTATTTTATTGTGATTTTTTTCCAAGAACATTTTACCAATTCCAAACCACATCAATCTTAATAACTACCATTATTTTTATTTAATCATTTATGAGTGCTATACAATAGTCCAGGAAAGCTGGAAGAGAAAAACTCTTTATATTCATGTGTGTAGAATTATTAGGCTTGTTTTCTTTTACAGATGAAATGCGCTAAAATAGAGTTTTAACTCAAACTGTAAAGTCGAAAATTATGAAATACCCATGAGAAATATCAAACACAAATGCAATACAGAAATGGATAAGTTAAGACTTGACCATTGTACAAAAAAAGCTGACTGGGTCATGAGGTCAGAAAAGAAGAAGAAAAAAACAGGTCAAGAAGAACTGACAAAAAGAATTGCAAAATAATTAGGAATTAATGTGAAGAAGAATTTTTAGTCAATTCTGCAAGACACAGTTTCAGGAAAGGAGGTGGAATAAAAATGAGCTCCTAAATCTTAATCCCAGATTCTGGAAGATATATTCCTCAAACCATCGGACAAGAGGAGGTGGTGCTGGTCCTTCACGAGTCACTCTAATCTGTTCATAAAGCCTATATATAAAGTCTTAATATATAGTATTTCACAATACTTCATGGTATTCTATTTAAATAATTTTTTGGAATCTTAGATCTCTCAGAACCTGACACATTGTAATTCTGAGACTCCAGGAAAATGGCAGTTCTGTAAAATGTTGGCGCTGGAGACTAAATGCTCCCTGATAGTTTCACACCTAATTCACTTAACACACACACACACACACACACACACACACACACACACACACACACACACACACACTACCCATAGTGACAGAGGGACAGAGTGACATCAGATGTCATCCATATAGTGTTGTATAGTCATGAAACTATGCATATTTCCTCAGAATGACTTGTCTTTTATGTGTACATTTTTTTGAAGTGTTTAGAAGCTGCACTTTAAAAAAATAAAAGACATTTACTTGTTACTTTTTTACTGTTATTTCAAAAAATCACCACGACAAAACCATTCAAGCTATCCAAAATTTATTTGCATCTGTTCTGTAAGATAAATTCTTTAAACAGTGGCAAAAGAGGATGTGGTGGTGAACCTTCAAGAGTCAACGTATCTGTCCATAAAGCCTATAAAGAATTATTCTTAATATACAGTTCACAATACTTCAGCTTGTTATTCTAATTAAGTGAGGGTCATTTTATCAGTAAAATACATAAAATTCATATTATTTTTCTTTGAAAGATTTCTATAAATGATTTAAATCATACTTGTTTCTACAATAATTATTTAAAAGTAATCCTATAGCTCCATCTGGTGGCCATTATTGGTACTAAGAATTGCAAGCTTGATTTATAAGTTATGATAGTTTTAATTTTATGCTGGCTCTTGAAAACATACACAATTTAACATCTTCAGTATATTGGCTTCATGTTAAAAAAGTTTGGTGTGAATTTCTTGTGTCTTCTTGGAGGAGTATGAACCACTCCTCTATTAATATTGGGACAAGGCTTTATAAAGCATGAACTGACTATTTACTTTTTGAGTTTTAAATTATTATTTGCAGCACACATAAGGTTTTTTAGGATTTTTAAAAATCCCTAAAACTGTCAGAAAAGGATAATGCCTAAAATTACTATGTGAGTGGCAAAATGTATTTGTTTTTATAACTATAATGCATAAACTATGAAATTATACAAAATGTATAAAAAAGTACAACAGTTATTGCTTTCCAATGTTTTTATTTATTAAATTTTTGGGGGGGATTTACATTTCAAAAAATTAGCTTACAGCAATCATTCTAAACAGCTTGAATAAAACCTGTTAATATTTATTATATACCACTGTAACTGTGTATAATCTAACAAACAAGTTTATTATGAAAATGGAAGTGTGTACACCAGATAAATTGGACGATAAAGAAATTATAATAGTCAATAGTAGAGCATGTTTTAGATTTGTTTATGTGTTTAGATGCAGAAATGGACAAATCAAATGTCAAATAAAATGTAATTGATTTAATTAAATATAGATTAATTCTTGTTAGAGCAAAATAATAAATAAATTAATTAATACGTACACACATTAAAAAAGCAGCCAAGATGAATGAATTTCATTTTTTATATAGAGTAAAAATTGAAGACAGAAGCAGCTGGTTTGTGCGGTCACTTAATATTCAAATCCAGTAGATCCACTTCAGATATATTTCTTAACAGTTTATGTTCACGTGGCTGTTTTCGTTTATAGTCACCAAGCTATTATGTGTTTTGAAATAATCTTACGTAGATCTAATCGTTATGTGTTCGTTCGTACGACGAAAGGCAGAATCCTGCAGCTCGAGAGATATATGTTATTCTGCCAGTCGTGCTTTCAAATAGTCTTGTACACTTAAACGGGTCACAAACACCTGCATTTAGCTCTTGTAGTGTTACAATGGGTTTATTGTGTGCATTTGTGGTAATATTTTATTTAAAAAAGCTCTTAAACAAGAATAAATTCGTTTGTTTTGAACTCGACACTGTACGCGCTGATCGGAGGCGGTGATTTCACATAGGCAGCCACAAATATTTCATTTTCACACAAAACAGTTCAAAAACATCTGAATTTAGCTCTTGGTGTGTTCTAATTGGTTGATTGTGTGATATCGCTGTAATAATTTATTTTTAAAAGCTTTAAAACAGGAATAAATTCGTTTTATCGGAGCTCTTTACTCCAGACACTCCTGATCACAGCGGTGATTCATCTCTCCTATTTCTCACGTATCTCTGGCCAGAAATAATTTATCCATGAGCCCTGAACCGGTAATAATCAGATATGTTGGTTTAGCTTGTCAGTGTTAATTAAATCTAAGTATGTTTTTGTATTTTTAACCGATTTAAAAGTGAAAGTAAAAGTACGGGAATTGAACCTGTAGGGGCGCAATTTCTCTCAGACAATGGAAGTCTGAAGCACATATAGTCAAACAGAGGGACAGAGTGAGATGAGATGTCTGACAGTTTTTTAATTTTCTGTTATCCATACAGTGTTGTAAAGTCGTGAAACTATCCATATTTACTCAGAATGACTTTTTGTCTGTATGAAAAAAGGTTTTGAAGTGTTTGGAATTTAAAAATGCAGGAAAATTAATAATTCCATTTTTACTGTCATTTAAAAAAATCACCACGACAAAACCGTTCAAGCTATCCAAAATCCATTGGCAATTTAAGTTGTTTAAAATGTTTTGGCATCATGTAGACAAAGTTTGGTGTGTATAGTGTTACTCTCCTCTGAGCAGTATGCATTAATTCACAGCTAAATGGAAAAAAAAATCCACATTCAAATCAAAATAGCTGACTTCCTGTTGATCGTAGCTGATGACTGTGAATTAGAAAGTTGTCCGTCTTGATAAGAACAATTTTGTACCGAGTTTGGTGTCTGTAGCTAAAACTAACCCCCCCACTTTTGACAAAAGGTGGCGCTATAGAGTGCCTCTTCCACGCCCTTTTAAAAGCTTTTTCCATTGTCTAGCTATCAAGAATACTGATATGTGTTTTGAGTTTCATGTAAATCTGAGGTTGTTATCTGCCTCAAAATCACCATAACAGAATATTCAAGTTTGACACGTTGCCATGGCAACAATATATAATATATCAATATCCCCATAACAGATTTACATCGGCCATGTTTTGTCATTATTCTGATGAAGTTTGAAGCAAATCGAGTAAAAATAAGATGCTGAATTCAAAAGCATTTTGAAAATGACTCACTTCCTGCTGCCAGTTGGTGGCGCTATAACGTTGACTCTTAATAGTCACATATATACGATCGGTATCATACATCTAACAAACCGATGAAGTTTGATCAAACTCAGGCAATGTATGTGGATGTTATTAGGCATTTCCTGTTTCTCGCTTTTTGCCCTAATTTCAACGCCTCGCCACGGGCAAACCGTTCGAGATATCAAAAATCCCCTCGCAATTTTTCATCCCCAATGTCTTGAGATCATGTTGACCGAGTTTGGTGGCAATCAAGTTAAAAACCTATGACAAGTATATCAAATTCCAGAGCATGCTTTTTTTAAACAGCCATGAATAGCTGACTTCCTGTTGGGCGGAGCCTTTGACATAGAGCGCGAAAGTTGTTCAGCTCAATGAGATCTACAAGTGTACTGAGTTTCATATAAATGTATGCAAGTGTGTGTGAGCTATGGTTCAAGATTTCTGACTGTGTTCTAGGGGGCGCTGTAGAGCCCCTGTGCCACGCCCGGGTCCCAGTCTCTGTGGCGTCCTGATGGCCGCAGATTCCAATGTGTGTGCCAATTTTCAAGAGTTTTTGAGCATGTTAAGGCCCCCAAAAACCCCCGGAAGGTTTAATAAAAAATAAAAAAAATAATAATAAATATAGCTGCAAGCAGCGATGGCGGGCTCAAGCCACCAATGCCATCACCACCCCGGTGGCATCAGGTAAACTGTGCCCAGCGGGCACATGCATTCACAATATCCCTCTGGCAGTGAGGTTTCAAAAGGATATGGCAGTTAAAGGGTTAATTCGAATCATCTAGACTTTAAAATCACATTCACAGAACAATATATATATATATATATATATAACTTTAGTAACACTTTACAATAAGATTTAATTTATAAACATTATGTTAACATGAACAATATATATATAGCATTCATTCATGTCAGTTAATATTCCAAACTTAAACATTAAAACATTGTTTTATTGTGATTTTTTTCCAAGCACATTTTACCAATTCCAAACCATATCAATCTTAATAACTACCATTATTTTTTATTTAATCATTTAAGAGTGCTATACAATAGTCCAGGAAAGCTGGAAGAGAAAACTCCTATATTCATGTCTGCAGAATTATTAGGCATGTTTTCTTTTACAGATGAATGCACTAAAAAAGAGTTTTAACTCAAACTGTAAAGTCGAAAGTTATGAAATACCCATGAGAAATATCAAACACAAAAGAAATGGATAAGTTAAGACTTGACCCATTGTACAAAAAATTCTGACTGGGTCATGAGGTCAGAAAAGAAGAAGAAAAAAACAGGTCAAGAAGAACTGACAAAAGAATTGCAAAATAATTAGGAATTCATGTGAAGATTCATTTTTAGTCAATTCTGCAAGACAGAGTTTCAGGAAAGGAGGT